>NW_024884756.1:617489-872205 GCF_019232065.1 Centrocercus urophasianus
ACCATGACCATGACCATGACCATGACCATGACCATGACCATGACCATTGCTCCAGCACCCAGCCTGCCTCTTCTGCCAACTGTAAGCAAGTACCACTATTTAAAGACTAACACAAGCTGCCTGCACAGGTGCCCTGAGCAAAAATCAGCCAATTAAGCTTGGTGCTAACTTCTCCTCATCTGTGAGCACTTTGCACTTCTCCTGCTGCTTGTTTGGTTTATGTTTTGTGCATGGGGTCCAAGGGAGGCTCATGCTTTGCTGCAGATCCCAGGGAAACTGAAGACCTTGAAAAAAAGGCAGTGTGTAGCTGGCAGGGAGTGCTCTAGCAGGATTGCAGTGCTCTCCCTAACACCTGAGCTGCAGTGTATTCCCACAGAGGACTGGTCCTGCTGTGTGCCTGTGAGGAGCTGCATTGGGTGAGACGCAGCAGCACTGGGGGGATCTGCTGGGTTCTGCTGCTTGGCTTCCCAGTGGCACTGCTGATCGCAAAAGGGAGAGAACGATCCTCCCCTGACCTGTGTTCCCATCATCTGACTCTCTGTGTGTTTTACACAGACAGAGGCAATGATTTTAATGTTCCAGTGAACAAGCTGTCGGGACGCATTAGCCTCAGCTGGCAGGCTGCAGAGATGGCTTCTCCTCCCAGGCGCTGCCCAGCGAGGAACTAAGACGTGAGCGCATGCGTGCCAATGGTGCCCATTATCCTCCAGCCCTTAATGAAGCCTCCTTGGGAGCCCTGCTCCTTGGGAGGGGAGGGGAGGTTGAGGGAGGAAGGTGAGTGTCTTGGCTGCGGGGCAGGCAGGGCGGGCAGGGAGGCAGCCGCCGCCTGATGTGATGGGAACTGAGCGCTCCAGAGCCGTCAGAGCCGCGGCAGCGATGAGCTGAGAAAAGCCATGAGCTACATGAGCTGAGCTGACATCTGCCCCCTGGGCAGGTGCCTAATGAGCAGAGACATTGTCCATTTGGGAAGAGGACAGGAAGGTAGAAAGCTTCCTAGCTGACACCTGGTGGCCTCCGTCCGTGCTCCTGGTAGAAGGGTGGGGGACAGGGGGCAAAGGCAGGGGGGCAGCGCCTGGGAAATGGGTGGGGGGCACGTCTCACCCCCTGGAGCTCCCTTCTTTGGAATGTTCTGCTTCACTACCGAGTGGGAAGTGAAACCGCTGCTTCCCAAGCACGGCCCCGCTGGCTGCATCCTCACAACCCAGTACAGCCCTGCACCTCATTTCAATGCACTGGCATGGGGAGAGGTGCCAGGAGCAGCGGTGTGCTGGCCTGCTCTGCGCTCCATGTCCTGCATCCCCCTGCAGCGCATCAGTGCTGCAGCACGTGGGAGTGGGATGGTACAGCCCCGGCAGCATCGTCGCGCCCCCCCCCCCCCCCCGACGCTTCCACAAACCCAGTTCAGTCAGTCTCTATAAATCCAGTGAGCCCACTTGTCACAAGCTCTCCTCCAGTTTACCTCCAGCCTCTGTGCTTACCCACCACCTTCACCAGTGCCTGGTGACGAGATGGGAGTGATGGAGCGGGAGAGGGGAGAGCCTTCACCTCCAGAAACAAAAGCACTTACGAGCCAGACAACTCCCAGTTTACCCCCAGAGCCCTGCCAGGCACTGTGGGTCCGCCTACCAAGCCTGTTTCCTGCCCCTCATGCAGAGGATGCTTTCCTCCCCGCCGCCCATTAGTTCCTCCAAGGCTGAGGGGGTTTTATCAGGCAGCTACCTCCCTGAGACCCCCCAGCAGCCATCTGCATCCTCGAGGCTAACAAAAACGTAAAATGCAGAGCTCTGCTGGAAATCTTGGGGGGAAAAAAATAAAAAATAAAAACCACAAGGTGCAAAAACTCATGCAAGGCCACACACGAGGTCAGGCTGGGAGCAGTGTCCCTGGAGCCACACTGGCAAAATCACAATCATAGGGGCTGGAAGAGACCTCTGGAGATCCCCCAGTCCAAAGACCTGCTAAAGCGCCTTCTCTAAGGCAGGTCACACAGGAAGCACCCATGTTTTAGATATCTGTGGAGAAGAAGATTCCAGATTTCTCCAGGCTGCACAGCCCCAGCTCCCACAGCCTGTCCTCATGCAGGTGCTCCAGACCCCAACCATCTTTGTGGCCCACCACTGGATTCTCTCCATCTGTTCCCTGTCTGCCTTGAACTGGGGAGCCCAGACCTGGACACAGTATTCTAAAGGTGGCCTCACCAGGGCAGAGCAGAAGAGGAGGATCACCTCCCTCAACCTGCTGGCCATGCTCTCTGTAAAGCCCCCCATGGCACCATTGTGCTCTCACTGTTGGGGTTGCAGCAGCAAGGTGCCAGTGGGTGCTGCAAAGCCGTGGGGCAAACCCTGGAGTGGGGACAGCCACCAGGCCCCTCCCCAACACTGACAGCCCCACTGGGCTGGAGCAGATGGAGCAGCCACAAATCCCTGTAAGCCAGGGAAGGGAACTAATCTCTCAGAGGACAAAGCAGTTGGCAAGAGGGATGCTTGATGTTTCACTTCCTCCTCCCTCCTCAGCCCAGCAGCAGTTTTCAGAGAAATGTGAACCAAAAACAAATTCAGATCCCTCCTTGGTGCTTCTGCCTTTTTTTTTGCCTTCCATCCTTTCTGCTGCTGATGCTGCTTGTTTGGGAGCCAGACATCTACTGCTGAGCCCACACATAGTGAAATACCATGGGAGAGGGATGGGGCAGGAGATGAGCTATGGGTCACCCTGTGAGCACCACTGCCACCAAATCTGTGCTTCATATTCCTCACTAACCTGATTTGCTCTGGCTCAGGGGACAGGGATGATCCCAGCATCGAGTAAGGGACAAGACACCACATCCATCATAGCTCAGCTGGGATATTTGTCACACTGCTCCTTCTGCCCTGCCTCAGAGGTGCAGCCTGCCCCCAGAGCCACCAAGCGTCCAAAACAGCCGCATCTTCCCCAGAGCTGACAGATGTCGGAAATGTCAGCAGTGTGCCTGCTTGGTGTTGGCACCGTGGCTTCCCAAGCTGTCTGCCTGACTCAAGGTGTGCTGCATGCAGCAGTCACCAAACACTGTGGTCCCGTGGAATAGCACCTTCCCAGGGAATACCTTTGTTTCAGATGTGTTCTGGGCTCTCCTCCCTACAGCTCCCCACAATGTTGCCTTCGTGCCTTTAAGCAGCGAATTGTTCCTGCATTTGGACAAAGGACAGAAGTCATGGGGTGATTCGGGCTGTGAGCACCTCTGAGCCCTGCTCTGAGCAGGGTGATGCCAGGCTGGGTCCAGTTGGAATCATTGCACACTGAAAACTCTGTGGCAATTCATGGAATCATAGAACAGCCTGGGATGAAAAGAGCCACAATGCTCATCTAGTTTCAATTCCCCTGCTATGTGCAGGTCACCAACCAGCAGACCAGGCTGCCCAGAGCCACATCCAGACTGGCCTTGAATGCCTGCAGGGATGGGGCATCCACATGGATTCATGGAATCACAGGATCATTTAGGCTGGAAAAGACCTCTAAGACCATCAAGTCCAACCAAATCCTGAGCACAGGGATGCTGGCAATGAAACTGAATGAGAGCAATTGTCCCAGAAACACATAAAAAATAGGCAAATTTCGGTTTAGAACACATTTCCTCCAGGCTGCAGAGATGCAGGTAACGTGGGCAGCTCCCATCTCATCTCAGCCCATCACCCAGCCAGATGTCAGCCCTGCTGCAGCCGGCGACAGCGCTAGGTGGCAACCCCGCACCGCCGAGCAGCCTCGCTGCGCCTGAGCCGAAGCTTATCCGTCCCTTTCCGGTAATTAGGGACAGGGTAGGGCTTCGGTCCTTCCCCCCTTTCTGAAATCTCAGTCTGTTTTCTTCTCCAGCAGAGCCAGCCCTTTGTGCTCCTTGCCACCCCGGGTATTCTTCCAAACCCTTCTACAAATTCTTCAAGATTTTTTTTTTCACGTTCATTCTTCATCTGGTTAATTCTTCTGCCACTTCTCAGAGCTCTCACCTTAAGCATTTTGGGAGCACAACGGGCTGGCTTGACTCTGCAACACTTTAAAGCCGTCCGGGCTCAAGCCCAGCGGTGCAGTGACAGGGACTTTGCCATCAATCAATCCTCTTCCCGTTAAGACATCACCAGCGTCACCAGGACGGGCACGGAGCAGCTCCCATCGGCCTCCCCTGTGCTCCCCGCTTCCTCCCGGTGCCGGGCCCCAGCACGGCACGGTGCGGTGGCACATCTGGTGGCACGGGGAGATCCGCGGCACAGCCGGGAGCAGCCGGTGCCCTGCGGACGGATGCGTGGAGAGTCCAGATCTTCGCCTTCAGATCCCCGCACGGATCCCCCGCCGTCATTCCCGAGGGATGGATCCCTCCCATCTGCAGGAGGGTTGGGCGCAGCGCCTCGAAATGCAGCAGGCGTGTATGTTTTCAGGAAGCCGCCACCTTGCGCTGGCGGAAGTCAGCACCACAGGTTTGCCCCTTGGAGGCTGGGGAGGGTGAGTCATCCTCCAGCCTCTGCCCCTGAATCCCAGCCAAGGCATAAAAGCTTTTACCGCAGCCAGACACAAAACAGCCATCAGCAAGACACCAGAGCCCGGCTCTGGGCTGAACCTCTTTCAGGGAGGTGACAACTCCAGGATGCTGTCACCGCCAGCTTGACTGGCCACCGGGGCTGCCCGCATCCTGGCCATGTGGCCGTGGTGTGGTGGGGACCGGGGTAAGGACACTGCCGCCCTCAGGAGGTGACACACACACCTGGCTCCTTAAAGGAGCAGTTTTCCGTGATAAAAGAGGGATGAGAGCATCCATTTGTGGCCACATAGATGGCCGTGGGAATCTCTGTGAGGGGATGGAAGGGGGGAGAAAGCTCTGCTGTTCCCCACCCGTAGCTCCCTGCAGGGCCAGCACGGGAATCCACACATACAGTGGTGCTGCAGCACTGAGGGCACAGCTACTGTGCTGGTGGGAGCACGCTTCAGCTTCAAAATGTGCCCGTGCTCTCCCGCATCCTTTGCACAGCCCAGAGACAGAAGCTGGGGTACCCATGCACAGTCACCAGACAGATCTGGGCTGGAGGCCCCTGACACAGCCCTGAAAGCTGAGCATCTTCCAACCCACTCCAGTGGCACAGGTTTTGGCACCCGTTTTGGCACCTGCTAGGGACAGCTCTGTATCATGCATCAGAGCTGCACCTTCACAATATAAAAGCAGGTTGGAAATGGATTTTCCCATCGCATCCGCCCAAAGGCTGCAATGGAAACAATCCTAGAAAGCGTGGATGAGATTCTGGGAGCGTTCCTCACCTCCCATCCCTAGGGCTACAGCCAGGCACAGCTCTGCATGGGGTGCTGCTGCCCACGCCCTAGGGGACCCCTGCCCAACCCAGGGCCAGAGGGGATGCACGCAACGCAGCGCTCTGCGCCATTCCCGGGGGGCCATGCAGCAACCGTGCTAGGGTGGGGATGCTCCGCAGTGCTGCAGCCATGGTAGGAAGCAGGATGCCTGAATGCTTGGAGACACGGCTCCAAAGTACCAGGGCCTCCCTCGCCTGCGGTCACTGAGGTTGGGGGGACATTCACCTGGCTGTGGGTGCAGCCATGAGTTTGCTTGGCGGGTGCTAGGAGGGCCAGAGATAAAGGGCTCAGACACCACCAGTGACGCGGCACATGGCGCATGCAGGACCCCGCAGGGGCTCGCACCCCAAAGGCAGTGCCCAAGGCTCACCCACCCATGCCACATCCCTGCCATCGCTGATCTCAGGGCCTGAGCTGCTCCCACCCGTGCAGCTTGGGGATGGGGACACGGGGCAGAGCTTCGGGTCTCTCTGTCACCATCCAAGCAGGGATGGGATCCCATGCCGGGATGGGACCAGGGACACCAAATTCCTAGCAGTGCAGGAGGTGGCACAGCCCAGGGAGAGGCACAGCAGGGTGTGAACAGCTCTGGGGGCTGCCTCTCCCTCCCTCCCTGCCTCGCCGGGGGAAACGCGCCCGGACCCTCCCAAAGAGAATAAAGTCCAGGGAAAGAAAAATCCTACCTGCCTCTGATGGGCGGACGGACGGAAGGGCTCTGCAAAGGCGCGGAAGGACGGGGCAGGGGCAGGGGGTCGGGGAGGAAGGAGAGGGGCAGAGCGGGGAGGGGAGGCCGGGGGCGGAGGGGGAGGCGGCAGGGCGCGGCGGGGCTGGCTCCGAGGCGGCGGCAGCCGGAGCTGTGCGTCCTGCCCGGCCCCGCAGGCCCTGCCCACCCCGCCGAGCTGAGCCCACCCCGTCCTCATCCTCACCCTCATCCTCCCGTTGCCGCCCGCAGCACCTGGGGACCGCCACCGGCAACACCGCGGGGTGACAGCCCTTGGTTTTCGGGGAGCCCTGCCACAGCCCGGCGGTGCGATTGGAGGTGCGCCGTCCTAAGCGGGAAGGACCTTTGGGGCGGGCGGTGGCAGCGCGGTGGCACCGAGACGCAGCTGCTGGGGCGTGGGGCCGGGAGGTGCTTCGGGGGTCCCAGCGGGTGCAAGCAGCACCCGGCAGCGCCCCCAGTCCGCATCGAGATGCTGTAGGACATATTGGAGGGTCCTGACCCCTATAAATAAGCAACGAGCCCGCAGGGCCTCTCTTTGAATGGAACGAGGGCAAAACGAGAATACCCCGGCGAATCCTGTGCGCACCCAGGCTGCATCCACCCTCTGTGTCCCGCACCCGAACAACACTTTCGGGCTCCGATTGTTTGTCTGAGATAAGGAGGAAAAATACAGAAACAAAATAAATGCGGACTTGTGGAGATCGACGGGAGTCCCCTGCAGCGGGGGAAACAGAGTTCTGCCCGCCGGGGCTGCGCGCAGTGAGGCGTTATGGAGCAGAAAGCCCCGGGTTGGGACCTCCGCCAGGCGGGCGCGGGGCTATGAATATTTCATCGGAGCAGCCGAGGGCTGTCGGGTCGCATCGCTTCTGGCACAGTGACTGCCGGGGGCGGAGGTGGACACGCGCAGCCCGGCCCACGCTGCGGGCAACGGGATGGATGGGGCGGAGCATTCGGAGTTGATGCCCGTTTGTGGCTTTCTGCGCTATTTATGGAGTGATGGATATCCCCGCCGGGACGTCGAAAGTGCTCCCATCGCCCCTGGAGTGCAGCGGGGTGGCCGGGACAGCAGCGGGGACGCAACGGAACAAGGCGCTGCTGCGGCTCGGTGGCACAGAGCGAGGAACCACCGGCACTTGCGGCCTGGCCCCGAGAAGCCCGGAGAGGTGCGCGACGCACGGACGCCGGGAGGATCCGTAGGCAGAGGTCTAAGGGGCTGCAAGCCGACGAAGGAACCCGGCTGGGGCTGGCCCTTCCAGGCAGCGCGCCCTTCCTCCTCCTCCTCCTCCTCCTGTTCTGTCTCCTCCTCTTCCTTCCGCCCGCAGCACTGTGGGGGCTGTAGTCTCCTTACCCCCGCGCACATGGGATGAGACTACATTTCCCGGGTTACCCCGGCTCTTCCCTTCTTCCCCCCCTTCCCCCCCTCCCCCCAGTTTCGTTCTACTTCTCTTCGTCTTCATCCCGCTTCTGCAGCAGCGGGGCCGCCCGCGTCCCTATGCCCGCCCCCGCGCAGGTACGGCCGGGAACCAGGGGGGCACTGGGATGCAGGGAGCCGCGGTACCGAGGATGCGAGGGATGCGGCGTGCGGGGATCCGGGCACCGCGCACTTCACTCCTCTCCCACGTGCATCTCAGACCTGGCGCTGGAGGCGCACCCGTCCCTCGGCTCCGGAGATGGGGGGCTGAGAGATGCCCTTCAGGAGGTGTATTTTGGGGGAGGGGGGGGGCAGTTTGTGGGGAAGTTACTGCAGTCGGTCGTGCATCCCACCCCTCCCTGCCGGCTGGGCCCCTTCCCACCGCAGCCCCCGAAGCGCTTGTCCCCGTCGTGGGATGGGCATCCCCGCAGGCGGGTCGGGCTCTACGGGTCGCTGTGCCGCCGTTTGGCCGCCCTCGGCCCTTCCTCAAGGTCACAGCCGCCGTGCTGCCCTCCTCACGCGTGCCTGCGTCTCGCCCGGA
Organism: Centrocercus urophasianus; assembly: GCF_019232065.1. Taxonomy (NCBI): domain Eukaryota; kingdom Metazoa; phylum Chordata; class Aves; order Galliformes; family Phasianidae; genus Centrocercus; species Centrocercus urophasianus. The sequence continues at coordinate 625,485 of NW_024884756.1, forward strand.
GCCCCGCACGAAAAAGCCCTTTGCATCCCGTATGGCTTTCCGTAGGGCTGCCGTTTGACAGCCCGATGGCAGGACCCCTCCGTGGGGACGAATCCGCGCGGGCCGGCGCTGGCCGTGAACTTGCGGTTATTTGGGGATAGGGCTTAGGAACAGCGCGGCGGAGCCCTGCGCTGAGCGGATCACGGGATTTGTAGACCTTGGTCCCGGTGGCACGGATTCCTGCGCACACGTGGAGCTTGGCCAGCACTGCCGGGTAGGGAGGAGTGCTGGGAGGACAGCGGGGCATGGGGCGTTCGCTGCGAGAGTGAGGAAGGGAGGGAGCTTCATTCCTCCGCGGAGCTGCAGACCCCTTTTCTTTCTCTGTTTTGCACGTGGCCTCCCTCGTATGGCTTTGAAATGCCAACTGGAAGGGGAACGGCATCCAAGAGCCTGATGTCTGGGAAGACAGATGCAGGCAGGGATAGGGAACTTTGTGAACGTGGACATTGGCAGCTGTGGGGTTGCGTGAAATGGAGCAGAGGGATTTCTGCATGGGGTTTGCAGTCGTAGAATCATTAAAATAGGAGAAGACCACTAAGATCATCTAGTCCAACCACCAACCCCATTCCACCATGTTCCTCGGTGCCACATCTCTGTGTTTCTTGAACGCATGCAGGGATGGTGACCCCCTGGGCAGCCTGTTCCCATGCCTCACAACACCTTCTAAAGAAAGATTTCCTACTGTCCTGGCCCAGCTTAAGGCCATTCCCTCTTGCTCTATCGCTGTTACCTGTGAGAAGAGGCCAGCCCCCACCTCACCACAACCTCCTTTCAGGCAGCTGTAGAGAGTGATGAGTTCTGCCCTAACTGAACAATCCCAGTTCCCTCAGCTGCTCCCCATAGGACTTGTGCTCCAGACCCTGCTCCTGTAGCGATGCATGGGATTGCTGTGACTGCAGTGCAGGACCTGACACTCGGTCTTGTTGAAGCTCATTCCATTGGCCCAGTGGTCCAGCCTGTCCAGATCCCTCTGTAGGGCCTTCCTACCCAAACGTAGATTGACTCTTCCCAACAACTTGATGTCATCTACAAACTTACCAACAATGTGCTCAATCTCCTTGTCCAGACCGTGAATAAAGATAGTAAACAGGGCGAGCCCTAATACATAACAGCATAGGCAGAAAAGCAGCTCCTGGAAGTGTTTTCTGAAAGCCTGTGTAGTCATCGGGGGTCTGTGCCTTCCCCATCCCATCCCGTGACTGCTAATCAGTCATGGTGCCAAGTTCAGGGATTTGGACATTAATCCTCTAGCAGACCGTGAATCTCATGGCAGTTCAGTGCACTTCTCTCCTCTCCCTGACTGTTGCTGCTTGAGCGTAACACTCTGGCACAGCTTTAGGTGATGCCATTATCTTTGGGTCCTCTGAAATCCCATGGCCTAGCCCCTGTGAAAATGCACCCAAAGGGCAGCATTGCTTTGGGCAGGGGGCAAAACTCCCCTGCCTTTAAAGCAGGCAGCAGTGCGGTGGGTGGGGGGATGGACAGCCCCACCACAGTGCATCCGTAGGATCTTGAGGCATGCTTTGAAAACACCGCCTGAAACGGAGGGCCCCCTTTGGCAAAGTAAAGCTCTTTTTGATCTCCGTGGGTTCACATTGTTGCAAGAACATCTCCTGGGGAGAAATGTTAGTGGTTTATTTGTGTTGCTGTTCTGGAGGAGTTTGATGCCGTGCCAAACTCTGCTCTCTCCCCCAGAAGCTGCAGCAGCGATGCGCTGGGGAGCGCCGGCAGCCAAAGCACAGCAGCCCGGCACAGCGGCACCCGCGTAGATGACGGTGCCCAGGCGTGAGCCCCTGTCCCAGCGCAGCACTGCCGCCATGCCCCAACGGGATGAGGGCAAGAAGCCGCCCGTGGAGACGGCGCCGGAGCAGCGCTGGAAGCTGCAGGTCTTCTACCTGTGCTTCTATGGCTTCATGACGCAGATCCGGCCTGGGGAGAGCTTCATCACGCCCTACTTGCTGGGACCCGAGAAGAACTTCACGAGGGTGGAGGTGAGATGTGTGTATCCCCGCCTCGGCGCGTTCCTTTCAGCCACTGGCACCAGGGCTTGAGCTGTGCACCTCCCAGCACGGGTGCCAGCACCAGGGAGCACGGGGTTGGGTAGCTGCTATCCCCCATAGGCCTGGAAGCCGCTGTTGGGGTGCGGGGGGTTCTTGGTGGGATGGAAGGCTGAGCTTGCTTTGTGCTACTGGGGATGGGGGAAATGGGGGTGCATGGCTGGGGCTGCCGGTAGTGAGAGGGTTAGGCAGGATCTCCTCTGCTAAGCACTGCTGACCCTGCTCCCAGCCTCCATGGGAACGCCACGTTCCCAGCGCAGGAGGGGGTCAGGGCTCAGCTGGGCTGAGCACGCAGGGCCGAATTCCTCCCCAGGCCGGTCACACAGCACTCAGCCTTCCCCCACACATGGCAGGTGACTAACGAGATCATGCCGGTGCTGACGTACTCCTACATGGCGGTGCTGGTGCCCATCTTCCTGCTGACCGACTACCTGCGCTACAAGCCGGTGCTGGTGCTGCAGAGCCTGAGCCACATCTCCATCTGGCTTCTGCTGGTGCTGGGCACCTCCGTTTTGGCCATGCAGCTGATGGAGTTTTTCTACGGTGTCACCATGGCCGCACGCATCGCCTACTCCTCCTACATCTTCTCCCTCGTCGCCCCGTCCCGCTACCAGCGCATGGCCAGCTACTCCCGCTCCTCTGTCCTCCTGGGCGTCTTCACCAGCTCGGTGATGGGGCAGCTCTGCATCACGCTCGGCAGCATTTCCTTCCTCACCCTCAACTACGTCTCGTTGGGCTTCGTCACCTTCGGCCTGCTCCTCACCCTCTTCCTGGAGCGGCCCAAGCGCAGCCTCTTCTTCAACAGGGCCGAGGCGGCCTGCAATGGTGCTGCACCCACTGAGCTGGATAAGATGGCCAGTGGGGACAAGATGGACAGTGGGGACAAGGCAGACGGCAGGAAGGGAAAGATGGGGGGCTGGCGCCAAGCCGCGCTGTGCCGCATGCTGCGGGAGGTGTGCACGTTGGCCAAGCAGTCCCGGCTCCAGCTCTGGTCCTTCTGGTGGATCTTCAACTCAGCCGGCTACTACCTGGTGCTGTACTACGTGCAGATCCTTTGGAACGACATCTACCCGGCCAGGGAAAACCGGCGGGTGTACAACGGTGGGGTGGACGCCGCCTCCACGCTGCTGGGTATGTGAGTGGGGCATCCTCATCCCGTTGCGTGCCCTGGGGACGGGGTCTTCACGATGCTTTGTGTGGGGTGGGATGGCGCCAGGCTTTGAGCACATGGTGGAGCAGCATGGTGCGATGGTGAAGTGTTGACGGCGTTCCCTGTGTTCCCTTGCACAGGAGCCATCGCCTCCTTCGCAGCCGGCTACTTGAAGATCCGCTGGGCGCTGTGGTCGGCGCTGGTGATTGGGGTGGTGACAGCCATACAGGCGGGGCTGCTGCTACTCATGAACACCACTGGAAACATCTGGGTCTGCTACACAGCCTATGTCCTCTTCCGTGGCTCCTACCAGTTTCTGGTTCCCATCGCCATGTGCGTGGTACTCCCAGCCCTCGTTGGGAGGGCTGTGGGGTGTTTGTGTGGGGTGCTGGCAGGGCTGGTGCTCAACCCCTCCTCATCTCTCAGCTTCCAGATAGCTACCTCCTTATCCAAAGAGCTCTGCGCCCTTGTCTTCGGGGTCAACACATTCTTCGGCACCGTGCTGAAGACCATCATCACCATCATTGTGGCTGACAAGAGGGGCTTGGGCCTCTCTGTGCACCCCCAGGTAGGACGGGGCTGGGGAGCACCAAGGAGGACGGGTTCCCGTAGTGGCACAGGGCTGGCTGCAGAACCACTCTCTTGCAGTTCTATGTCTACTTTGGCTACTTTTCACTGCTGGCACTGGTCTACCTGATGATGGCCGTGGTGATGGTCGTCCGGCACAGCCGCCGTGCGCAGCCACCAGAGCTGATCCCCACTGAGGGCCAAGTGCAGGAGAAGAGCCCAGAGGCAGCTACCGTGCAAGCCTGAGTGCCAGCACCCAGTGAGACAGGATGGCAGGATGGACTGGCTCCTTTGGCACGGCTCAGTCAACTTTGGCTCAACCAATGAGTGTCACCGCCAGCATATGCTCCCACCTCCCATCTTTCTGACAGTGCTGAGCTTTCTGCCCCAGCCACCCTGTGACCAGCAAGATGCTGGCAGTACACGGCTAGCACCCAGCCCCCAGGGTCATCTTCCACCCCCTGCTTGGGGCCCAAACATACCCAGCAGATGTAGGATGCCCATTGCAGCACCAAAGGGTACCACACAAGGGGTACCCCCGTTGTCCTGCAGAGCTGTGCGGAGCCAGGCTACAAGAGGATAACGTTTCTTTATTCAGTGCCTTTAGAAAATGGTTTATGGGACACAACAGACAAAAAATATAAAGATCCACAGGCTTTAAATTGCATTAATTACACAAAATACAGTAGACTGTAAGAAATAGAGGCCGTGTGACTCGCACAGCTTTTATGGTAATAATTTCCATAAAATAATAAAAAGCTAGTTACAGATTTATCTTTTTTTTTTTTTCCTTTTCTGTTTTTTTTAGCACCTTGGATATGCCCACACCAATGCAAATGTCTTTGCTCCGCCGTGGCCCCTGGGGCACAATAGCGGTGGCCCAGCAGGTGCTGGCGGTGTCTGGCCTAGGAACCACATGTGGTCAACATGCACACACACGCAAACGCACGTAAACACATGCCAAGGGTATGCCGGGCCACCCCACTCCTGCCCTAGCTGTGGGGCTGCCCCACCGCCCTCAGAGGACCCCACTGAGTTGTGCTGAAAGCACCTGGGGCAGGGAACACACAGAGGGCTGGAAGCCTGACCCCAATACCGGGGTAGGCAGAAATGGAGCGGGGCCTTTGGGGCGGATATGGGGACCAGAACCCAGGGCTCACCTTGTGCCCAGCGAGGGATGGGTGATGGAGAGGAGGTGCAGGGCTGGGTGGGATGGGTCTTACCTGGGGAGGACGGAGACTGCAGAGGAGCAGGGCACTGGGGAACCCCACCACTGCCACGGGACGGTCCCTCACCTAGGAGGGGACAGCTGGGGTCCTCCTTCGGTGGGCTGGAGATGCCGCAGCCCTTGCAATGTGGATTTGGGGCTGGCCTTGAGCTCCTGGCCAGGACAGAGCAGGGCTTTCCAGCAGGTGACTGCACAGCATCTCCAAAACCTCTCTGCGGAGCATCCTTCCCCACCCAGCCTCCCCTGGTGAGTATTTGAGCAGGGAGGAGGAGCGGGTGGCTGACACAAGGGTATGGCTGAAGTGGTTAAACACAAGGGGTTAGAAAAGAAGTGGAACCAGAGGTACAGGAGGAAGAAGGCAGCCAGCCCACGGCTGCCCAGATCCTCAGGGATAGGGGTGAGCCCCCTCCAGGCCAGAGCAGTGGCAATGGCGATACTCTTTGGCTTTAGGTCTGGGGCAGAAGAAACCCAGTGGGGTGAAGGCAGGAGCGTGGCGGGGAGCAGAACCTCCCCAAGGAGGTGTGCAGTGCTCAGAGAGCAGCGTCATTTTTTGGCGGCAGTCATGAAGCTGTTCTCAATGCAGAGGACGACAAAGGCATGCTGACAGCTGCTGGCTGACTGCTCCAGGAGCTTGCCTGAGCTCAGCGAGGAAGCCTGCCCGCTGGTATCACGCTCGTCCGTCCGCCATGCCTCACAGTAGCTCTCGGGCAGGCGACGGCCTTTGGCATCCGAACCATGCCAGATGCTCTTCTGTGGCCTGAAAGACACAGCAATGTGAGGCTGCTGTGATGGGATCCAGTCCCCAGCCACCCTCCCTGCAGGGATGGCCGGGGCAGGATGCAGCATGCAATACCCAATGCTCAGGGGTGGTCAGCACAGGACGCAGTGCGAGGTACCTGGTATGTCCACTCCCACCCCGTCCCCTCTCTGCCTGCAACAGGCACATCCTGCACCCTGGCAGGCACAGTGGCCCTGCACTCACCATGCTGAGTCCTGCAGGATGTCCCGGCCATCAAAGGAGAGGATGCGGGCTCCAGCCCTCAGCGGTGCCTCGCTGCCAGTGAAGAGGGCCTCCCAGTTACTGAAAAGCACCTCGTCCTGGGGGCAGAAATGGGGATCAGCCCAACCCAAGAGTTTGCATCTCCAGAACTCGGACCTGTGGCTCCCAGCAGCCCCAAGCAGGGGATGCTCTGCAGTCACCATTCCTGCCAAGCGGTCCGATGGCAGCTCTGGGTGCCACAGGGAGGGACACGCCACAGTGAAGGGGCTGGGGCCGTACCCGGAGGTTGACGATGGGCACAGAGGTGCGGTCAGCCCTGCGCACGATGCTGTACAGGTCCTGCAGGCGGGAGGAGAGGAAGGCACGGAAGGTGCCGGCCAGCCCGACCTGCCGGGCTTGCTGGAAGCACTGGAAGTCAGCGCCACGAATGCCACGCATGCCGCCGCTCAGCGGGGTGTTCAGGGCCACCAGGTGCAGCTGCAGAGGAGACGAGCAATGCTAGGGACACGTCATGCCCCACACCATCTCCCTACCCAGGGCAGGGACCGGCGGCACTCACAGCAGGCTGGAAGTCCTGGTGCACGTGGGCAGCCACGGGGGCTGGATCCGGCCAGCGGTGGATGTAATAGCTGTTGAGGAGCTCGTGCTGCTGCAGCAGGGGTGGCTGGGGCAGGCGGTGCTGGTTGGCCACCACCTCATCCCCACGCCAGGGCCGGGCAGTGGGCGGGGGGTTGTGGTTGCGCAGGGGATGCACGGGTTGCTGGGCCCCTCCGTAGTGAATGCTGGGCAGCTTGTCGTATACCTCATTGTCCTGAAGCAAAAGGGAGAGAGCGCTCAGGGCTGCCCAAATCTGTGCAGGGGACATGCAGGTGACAGGGATGGGACTCACCAGTGCCGAGCTGGGGACCAGGGTGTGCTCCTCCAGCTGCAAGGACACAGTGTGTGAGAGCAGAGCTGCTCTTCCCTCCCCAAGAGCATCTCCAGAAGGATGGCACCAAACCCCAGCTGGAGCAGCCTAGTGCCACCTGTCCCCACTCACCAGCACTCTGCGGAAGCCCCCACGCAGGCGGACGTAGAGCTCCTGCCGGTCAGTCAGGAAGATGAGTCCTCCCTCAGGCAGCTCGTGTGCAGCACTCAGCATCGCCTGGTACGTGGGCATGGCACGCAGCTGCAGGCATACAGAGACAAGGCTTAGCCTTGGCGTGGGGACATGGTGACACCTTCAACCCACCCCAGCCCCAACTCACCCCCAGAGACGTCCCGCTGGTGCCTGGTGGCCCAGGGGGGCCTGGTGGTCCAGGGGGGCCGGGGATGCTGATCGCTGGGTGGAAGGAGAGTGAGATGGCTTGATGTCCTGTGTCGGAGAGCAGGCAGAGACACAGGGCAGGAACTCACCTTGTCTGTGGGGACCTGGGAAAGAGGGCGGCCCGGGGGGGCCAGGAGGGCCTGGGGGGCCTTGCCGCCCTTCGTAGCCAATGCCAGGGGGTCCTTGTGGTCCAGGAGGCCCCGGTGGCCCAACAATGCTGTCCCCTTTGGGACCCTGGATAGGGTGAAAGAGCATCCCTGAAACAAAGGCACAGCCCCAGCACCCAGAGCCTTGCTGCCCCTCGTACGATGGGGTACTCACCATCAGGGTGTGGGGTATTCATGGCAGGGTGTGCAGTACTCACCGGTGGACCTGGGTAGCCCTGGGGCCCTGGTGGCCCAGTGACACTGGGGCCATAGAGTGTGGAACCACCTGGCTCGCCCTTCTCTCCTTTGGGACCCGCCTCTCCCTTGTCACCCTGTGGTACAGCGTGCCCTTAGGACAAGCAGTTGGGTGCACCCTACAGCCCCAGATGGCGCCAGGCCACATACTGAGGACATCCCCATGATGCAGAACTTACCCGCAGGCTTGCACTGAACCGGCTCAGGTCGTAGGGGAACTGGCCTGGGGGGAGGGAGAGAGATTGTGAACACAGAGCAGCCACCACTCACCTCTGTCCATGGGGATGTGCCACTCACCTGGGGGCCCCGGGGCACCCACATCTCCTTTCTCTCCCTTTTGACCTGGAAACTGGTGAAAACCTGTGGGGAGCACATGGGTGATACCATCTCAGAGGTGCAGCCCCACGGCCACCACTCCAACAGAGGCACCCTTGGCTGGGATCCCCCAGGCTGCCAGGAGCTGCTGGGGTGCAAAACTCCCCTTACCTGGGAAGGCGGGACGGCTGGCATCGCTGAAGCCCTGCAGGGACACAGAGAGCAGCTGCTGGTGCCAGCCCACATGCCAGCTCTGTCAGATAGCACCGGGGTGCCCTCTCCAACCCCACCAAGCACCGAGAGGACCGCAGCACTACTCACATTGTTACTGTCATAGACCACACTGCCAGGTGGCCCAGGAGGGCCGGGGGGACCTGGGGGGCCAGGAGGACCCTGGAGGAAGAGAGAAGATGCATCAGGGTCCTGGAGAGGTTCCCATAGAGGACTGGGCCCTGTGCCAAAGGGATGGAGGACCCTTCGGTCCCCTGTCCTCCCTTCCATGCAGCTGCACTCACCCGCAAGCTCAGCATACCACCGATATCCACTGGGTCGCCCTTCTCACCCTTCAGCCCATTCATGCCAGGACGTCCCTGAGGAGAAGCACATCAGCTTCACTCCTGTCCCCATGTCATGGTACAAAGGACAGAGCTGGTGTTCCTGCCCTTGCGTTCCCTCCCCAGTACTGCTTCTATTTCCACCATCCCGTGTGGACACAATGGTTTGGGGTCAGGAGGGCATGCTGTGGGAGCACCAAGGAGGAGGCAGTGGCCCAGAGGCAGAGGCAGGGATAGAAAACAAACCAAGAATGGGTCTTACAGGTCTGCCTGGAAAGCCGATTTCTCCCTTCATCCCTGCTCGCCCATGGGGGCCCTGGAGGGAGAAGAGAGAGGACAGGAATGTTCAGTGCACCAGAGAAGCCCCATCCCTCCACGGGCACAAGGAGGGTAGCAATGCTGACTTACAGATGGGCCCATCGGTCCTTGCAGCCCAGGCTCCCCCTGTGGAAATGTCAGACAGGGAAATGTCATCAGCATCAGGACAGCAGCACCACAAGCAGCACCGTGCTCCAGCACGGTACACTCACCTTCTGTCCTTTCATGTTGGCAGCAACAATGGTCCCATCCGGGCTGATGATGACGCCAGGCTCTCCCTTCTCTCCCTGCAAGAGACATACAAATGGAGCACACACCCAGTATCATAGGGCTGGCACCAGCCAGAAGAACGACCAGAAGCTGCTACCTTCATCCCTGGTGCACCTTGGATGCCTGGTGATCCTGGATCCCCCTTCGGTCCCACTGGGCCCTATGCAGAGGAGCAGAGCCCACATCAGCTACCAGCTGGTACCCAGGGGCTGCCCCACTGCTGGCACCCAGACACTCACCGGGAAACCAGCATGTCCTGGTCTGCCCTGCAGGAGGAGCACACAGTGAGCAAAGAGGTGGCTGTCCATGAGCACTGCTGAGGTATGGACAGGGGAGGTATGGCTGTGGAGAGGTACCTACCTCTGGGCCTGGCAGAGCTGCCAAAGGCCTCTGGAAAAACAGTCAAAACGTTTTTTTTTTAGTGGAATCTTTGCTCTGGAGGCCAGCCTGCAGCACACAGAGCTACAGCAGAGGTCCCCTGTTCTTTCCATGTAACAAGGGCAGGACAGGCCCTTTTTCCCCCAGCTTCATCTCCCTCCAGCATGGGAATAAGCACAGTACTCAGGCACCAACCCGACAGAGCCAGAAGCCATTACTTACATCCTCACTTGAGATGTAGATGACCTGTCCGGGGGGACCCGGTGGGCCAGGGGGGCCTGGCAGCCCCACGCCATCTTGGCCTCGCTCACCCTGCAGGACACAAGTTGTCAGACCCAGCTGCCAACAAGGGGCCCCACTCACGTCCCAGCATTGCCCAGCCCATACCCACCTTCTCACCAGGGCTGCCACGGTTGCCTTTCGGACCCTGTGAGGGAATGGAAGCACGGGTGAGTATAGGGAAAGCCCTGGTCCTATACAGTGCTTGGGGTGATGCTGGAAGCATGGAGGTATCCACGAACTGACGGGGACTGGGACGAAAGCAGCATCCGTGTCTGGAGCGAGGAGCAGGGTTTGGGGCAGGGATGGGGCTGTGGCTCCTACCTGCGGTCCAGGGAAGCCCTCCAGGCCAGGGCGGCCATCTACGCCAGGCACACCAGCATCCCCCTGTAAGAGCATCAGGACGATGTGAGGCACAGGCACAGCACTGGTGTGAGACACGTCTCACCCACCCCATCCCTCCCAGCATCCCACTCCTACCTTTGGGCCTGGAGGGCCAGGCTGCCCGAGGCTGCCCACCTCGCCCTTGATCCCCGGTAGTCCTGGCACACCCTGTGGAAGCCACGAGGACGAGGGGACATGAGCACACAGCGGCCACATGGTACAAACCAGATGAGGGAGGGATGGAGTGCAACAGAAGCTACCTGTGGTCCACTGGGGCCACGTGGTCCAGGGGAGCCGGTGGCGAGTGGCAGCCCAGAGCCCTCCATGTCACCCTGCGACAGGAGAAGGGGCTGAGCCGTGCCTGCCCCCCTCACCCTGCAAGCACTGCCACCATCCCCATGAAAGCACTTACAAATCCAGCCTCGTACCCCGGCCCTGGTGGACCTGGGGGCCCTGGGGGCCCTGGCTGCCCTCGGGGTCCAACTGGCCCAGGGAGGCCAGCCAAGCCAGTCTCTCCTGGGGGACCTGCTGGTCCTGCTTCTCCCTTGCTGCCCTGCAAAGGGAAAAGAACAAAGGAGTGGATGGGATGTGCAGAGCCGTCCCTACACAGCACAGTGCCCCAGGTCACCGTGCAATGTGCATGGTGGCCACCAGAGGCTCTTCTACAATCATAAATACTTTTTTTTCCTTTTTCATGCTGCCCTGACACGGGGGTGAACTTTGCATCAAAGGGGGACACTCGCATGCATCCCACATTTTGTTATGGGTGTCTAAGTGCTGCAGCCTCCATCTCCCACCCCACCTATGCTCTCAGTGCTCATAACACCTGGGAATATCCATTCACAAAGCTCTGGCCCCCAGCTCGAAGCTCCTACCCCCAGCTCAGCTCTGGGGCTGTTGTGGGCAAGGGGCAGCCTCACCCCATAGGGAGGGAAAGGACAAGCATGCGGTTCCAGGCATGCCACCTGCATGCTGTTACCTCTTGCCTCTCCCAGAGGCAGGGAAAGAAAGAAGCCGGAGCAGGCAGGAGGGGAGAGGAGGTGGTTTGCTCTGGTTAGAGGAGGAGTGGAGACAGAGAGAAGATGTGCAAGAAGACAGTGTGTTTCCAAACAGGTACGTGTGCCCACTGGCTCCTTTAAAGGGTATTCTCACATTTGAAGGCAGAAAACCATTTCACTTGTGAGTAGTTCACCCCTCCCTTTGCGCTCCAGGCTTGGGGACATCCTACTGACCCACACCATTTTGTGGGTAGCAGCCCCATGCACCCCTGAGCCAGGGAACCAAGAGTTCCAGCAGTCCTCTCTGGCAGAAGATTTATCCCCAGTGCAACACCCCAAAGAACCTTACCTTGGGTCCTGGTGCTCCGGGGAGACCAAAGTCGCCCACATCACCCTGGAGAGGAGGAGGAAGAAGTTGTTTAGAGGAGTGACCTGGGGGCCCATGGAGCTGAAATGCTCCAGGGGATCAAGTAGCAGCTGCCTCAGGAGAGAGCAGAGCCATTCTGGGTGCATGGAACAAGGGATGCTCACCCGCTCTCCTTTGGGCCCTGGTGGTCCAGGCATCCCATCTTTTCCAGGAAGACCCAGAGGACCCTGCAAGATGCCCAGGAGGTGCCTTCAGTGCACATGGCTTCAGTGGGCACAGAGCTGCCACCACCATGGGACAGCCCTGGAATGGTCCCCTTGGTCACTCAGCACCTACCTCTGGCCCTGGAGGCCCAGGGGTTCCATCTCTGCCTGGCAGCCCTGGTGGTCCTGGCAGGTCTGTGCTGTTCATCCCAAACCTTCCTGGCTCCCCTGGCAAGCCAGGCACACCTGGGGGACCTGGGGGACCAGGTGGCCCTCGTGGGCCCTGCAAAAGAAGAAGGGGACAATGGTCACGTGCATCTTTTACTCCTTGCAGAGAAGGAGTCTTGCACTCACCCGCAGGGTCTCCAGGTCACCACCGAACCCAGAGCCTTCCATGTCAATGAATGTCTAGGGAAGCAGAGACAAAATATCAGGGCTGAGGTGCCTGATGGCACAAGATGCTGTCCCACGGTGTCTCCATGCAATGTTCTGCAGCCTCCCAGGTTCCAGGGGTACCTACCAGCCCGTCCTGCTTGGAGGAGGGTCCTGGAGGTCCGGGGGGACCCGGTGGCCCCGGGGGGCCCCTTAGCCCCACACCAGGGTCACCCTGTGGGATGGAGAGGAGATCATGGTTCACAAGCACAGGCAGGTTGCCTGCTCCACTGTGGCCACAGTCATTGGTATGGCCACCAGCATGGCCACCAGCACGCTTACTCACCTTCTCTCCCTTCTGCCCAGACTCTCCTGGTGTCCCCGGAAACCCTTGGGGCCCCATCTCACCCTGTAAAGGGGAGCAGGGGAATAGGCATCAGTGGGTGGTGGGGCACAGAGCAGCTGTCCTGTGCGGTATCCCGCAACCCTTCCCACTTACAGGTTTGCCGTCCTCGCCGGGATCACCCTGGGGATGGCAAAGGAGAGGGATGAGTGGAGCACAGGGAAGAAAGGGGGAGCACAAGAGAGGGGCTTGACTCACAGGTTCGCCGTCCCTGCCAGGGGCCCCATCCTTCCCTGGGGGGCCAGTGGGGCCGGGGGGGCCAGTGACTTGCTCCAGCGACACGCCATCAGTATGCCGTGAGAGAGGGCCAGGGGGGCCAGGCTCTCCAGGCTCACCTTTCTGGCCCTTGGAGCCAGGGTAGCCAAAACCAGCACTGCCCTGGGGAGGAGACAGAAAAGCGTCCGACCATGCCCAGCGGCGTGACTTCTTTGCACTCTAGGGTTTGTGGCCAACATGGACACAGCTTGGCCCTACATCCCTGCCCAGTTCTCCAGCAGAGCTCACCTTGATGCCCAATTCACCTTTCTCCCCCTGTGGAACAGAAATGGAGACAGATGAGCGTCAAACGTGGACACATTGCTGCAGACTGGTGGGAGAGGCAGCCCCAACAGTCCCTTGCTTACCTTCTCGCCCTTGGCAGTGCCTGGGCCCAAGATGCCACTGGTCCCCGAGTCCCCCTTCAGGCCACGTTCACCTTTCTCCCCTTTTTCACCTTTGGGGCCAGTGCCTGCAGGGATGGCAGACAATTGTGTCAGGGACCAGCACCACTTTGTGGTGGCACAATGGGAATGGGACAGCTGCCGTTACCTCCTGTGGAGACCTGCAGCCTCTCCTCCACTCTGGTCCTTTCTGCTTGCTGGGGGGATCCCACACTGCTCCTTGTCCCACCGCCCTCCACCACAGGCGGGGAGGTGACAGGGACAGCATCCAGCAGCCCTGGGATGCCCTGTGCCAGTGACAAGGGGACACTGACTTTGAGTTCCCCCAGTCTGTGTATCACCACCGAGCGCAATGCCAACTCACCTTATCCTTCCCCGAGGGACGGTGCCTGTCCTCTGCCCCGCTGCCGAAATCTCCAGATGCCTGCACTCAGCGGGGAGAGACAGAGTGGCTCAGCCCAGGAGCTGAGGAGGAGCCCCCCCAGGCTGCATCTGCTCTGTGCTCACCTCGGTGTCATCCTCCTCTTCGCAATGGTACTCGGCCGCCCGCGGATCCCCTCGCAGCCTCAGGTCGGCAATCACACCCTGCAAGACATCGTGCCATTGGGGATGGAGGCACACTGGGTCCTTCCTGCCCTGCCACCACGTCCCCAGAACAGAGGTGGATCACACCAGCCCTGCGCCGCCGGATGCCGAGCCATAGCAAAAAAAGCCATCTGCCTGCTCTGTCACCAAGAGGCTGCAGAAGGGCTTCGGGCAGCCAGACAGCAAGGCTTTTACAGCAAGTCTTCAGGATGTGCTCTTCATTTCCCCCTTGCCAGAGCATTCCCCATCCCAACTGGCCTCTCTTCTTCACCACTTCCCAGCAAGGGACACCTGCCAGCTGCAGCCTGCTGCTGGAAAGCTCCCATTTTGTATTTCTTAGCCTAATCCCCACTTCCTTACCATTTATTTGGGTTTTGCAAGCGCTGTGCGCATTCAGAATGCTTATTTATACAACAAACCTCCACAAATTCTTTCCTAAGTAGGCCACCTCAGGAAGAGCCTCACAGCAGAGCTACCTGCTAGGAGGGCACTGCACCACCCGGCAAAGCCCAGCTCCTCGCTGCCAGGACAGGACATGGCCATGCTCTGATCCCAGCAGGGAGGAAAGCTGGAAGAGGAAAGATACCTTGTCACTGGGCAGGACACCTAAAACAACATTTCAGCTTGCTTGAAAGCACAGCACGCTCAGGAAACATGAGGGGTTTGAGAAAACAAGAATCAGAGGCAGCTGCAGTGCAGCCAGGTTGGCTGTTAGCTGTCTATCTGTACATAAAAATATATGGAACTACAACCACCCCCCCAGGGAAATGCCACCCACATGGGCTCTGAGCTTCTCAGCCCATCTCCTGGGGGATGCTCAGCCCTGTACCACCAATATCCAGCACACCTTAGGAGCTGATCCTTATGGATCCCTTCCAGTGCAGGATATTCTGTGGTAAATGCTGCCTGCCAATGGCTGGCTCCGCTGCTTGTCTGGGGGCCAGGATTTAATCAGCCCTGTCGGCTGCAAATAGCATGGGCTGGGTCATGAGGCAGTCAGATGCTGGGCAGATGCTGAGCCTGCTGGGCAGAACCTGGGGAGCTGCAAGGACTCAGCCTCCCCTTCCTTGATGCCTGCTTATTCCCTGCGGGAGAACTGGGGGCCATTCTGCAAGAGCTTGCTCACAGCCTTCTCCCCAAGGCACAAACATCACCTGCTAGAAAGGCAAAAGCATCTCTGCTCTGCTCCAGGCTTTTTCCTGCATCTGCCAGCCAAATCTCCACCAAACCTCCTGGGGAGGATTTCCTCCGTGGCCATGGCTTGCCACCCCAGCAAGTTCAAAGAAAGAGGTTGCCCTTGAGATCTCCTGGAGCCTCCTCAACCACTGGTCCACAGTGCATCAATCATTAACACCTTCCTGGGAGTTTTTTTGCAGCCTCCTGCCCTACATGGTTTAATAGCTCTGCTCATGTGCCAAGGCAACGTTTAATTTCACAAACGCACTCTGCAAAGCTCCTTGGTAGAAGCACTGTCCCATGGTTGGGCAGAGCACACTCAACCCAAATGAAACCTCACAGAGCAGTGAAACCTCACAGTGGGGGATTTCCATGTCAGCTGCATTTTCCCCACACTTCCAGTAAATCTTATCTAACACATGAACCATTCTCAAGCCACAGACTGAGCTATCACCTTCCCTCCCAGCTCTCATCCGTCTTCCTGTAGATAAGGCCCAACAAAGATATGCTCCAGCCTGAACATTTTTTCCAGCTAAGAGAGACAGTTCACCAGCCCAGCTAGCAGGCACCAAAGGAGAAGGGTATTTTCAGTAAGAGGAGGCTCAAAGAGAGCATTTGCCGAAATGGGGGTCATGGTGGATGCTACAGCGCCACCACATCACCCCCTGCCTTAAGAGCTTTGGGTTGGGGATGCCCAAGAACATAATGATGGCACCTTAAGCCAATCCCTCTTGCCCAGGTGATGCACACACAGGGTGTTCCTTTGGTTTCTCTTGCCAAAGAGGTCAGTTCAATCTCTTTGAACCAACGGGCTGGTGACACATCCCTACAGCCTCTCTCCTCCCCAGACGCCGCTGGTTGGGATCACCAAGGCATTACCTGGTATTTATCTGGGTCAGCCCCTCCAGCCTGACCAACAAAGAGCCCGGCACCTTCTTCCAGTTCCATCTCATCCGGGGAGCGCTCAAAGCGGACCCGCTCGTGCTCCTCGCAGTCCAGGTAGAGGATGACTTCGTCCTCCTCCACACTGATAGCAAAGTTTGCCCACTGGTTGAGCAGGGTGGGCACGGTGAAGGTGGCAGCCGCATAGGAGCTCTGTGAGCCCGGCTCAGTGTAGTAGAAGATGATCTGCTGCTTGCCCATGTGCAAGTCTGAGAGCTTAACACCCACGTAGATGATGCTCTGCGTGGAGTCTGTGACGGCAAAGAGCACGCCGGCCCGCGGGGTGGTGGGCTGGATGTGAAAGAGGAGAGAAAAGTCTCGGTAGAAGGGGCTGGGCAGGTGGTACCGGGCCACCTGGCCTGTGTTGGCATTGGGTCCAAAGACATAGCCAGGTCTGTTCTCATGGCCGTAGATTTTGACGATCCCCTCTGGCGGCGGGTCTCCAATCAGCTCCAGGAGGCTGACCTCACTGCTCAGGTTCTCTGCAAAGAGGAGGGAGAGGGGATGGTGAGAAGCAGCACAGCAAGGACACGCAACTTCAGCATGCCTCTGCTCTGTGCCTTTGGGGACGCTGCTCAGGGCCACCCAGTGACACTGCTCCACAGTCTGGGGACGTTAGGCAGCTGGGGGCTCTGCTTCACATTGCAGCTGCTGAACCTAAAAGACCCATCCAGCCACGAGGGAGCCAAGCAGTGAGCTTTCAGGCTATTTTGAGCCTGCGCCAATTAACAGCTACTTCATTTTCTCATCTTGTGGATGTGACCCCAACACTCACCATCCCTAGAGGAACATTTCTGTGCTCTTCCCTGCAGCTAACCCTGCTCCCAACCCCACTGCCTGGAAAGATGCAGCTTCCCAAAGGGAAGGAGGGCCTTTCTCCAGAAAACAAGAGGAATTTTTATACATGTCTAGAGAGGTCTCAAGTCTCCAGTGGGCTGCTGCTCTGCTGGATCTGGATGGACAACCCTTCTCCTGGTCAAAAGGTGCTAGGGTACAAGTAAGCACATCCACATAATGGAGCAGTACCATACTCAAGGACCAGGATATGCACTGGAACAGAGCAGTGAGTGCTGGGGAGCAGGGCCGCAAGCAGATGAGGCAGCAGCGTTCCTCAAGCTGCAGAACGAGGATGCAGCTCCCAAAACGCATCTCAATCCCTGCTGCTGGCTCTCCACTCAGAGTGGCGTGGCATCCCAGAGCTCCAATAAAATGAGATATCTCACAGGTACAGCTGCGTGTTGTGCCCTCGCACACCCATGCCCGCTCCAAAGTCATGACCAGCCTCGCAACACCCTGTCCCCATAGGGTCACCATGGCTGGGAACCATCCCAGCCCTTTCCTTGCACCGCCTGGGAAAGCGGCTGGGACTGACATGCACCCTGCCGGCTTCCCAGATGATCTCAATTTCGAGCTCGTCTCCTGCCCCAGCTCATTTTCTCAAGGCACTTCAGGGAGTTCTGGTCAGGACAGTCTCTCCTACCAGGCACAGCTGAACATCTGGCCGTGTGAGCCAGCCCTCTGGATGCAAACTCCTGTTGTTTTGGCAGCACGCACATCCTCATCGCCCACACAATGGGCGCTGGATTCCTCCTCTCCTATGTCAACCATTCGGGCCGGTGCCAACTTGATGTGAGCGAGTAAGCAAGCGTGCTGTGCATCGGTGATTTTTAACTCCAGATTTCCCAGGAGCAAGAAGATATCCAACAGCCGCTCCCAGCTGCAGGTTCCCATTTTGGGGTTCCCAGAACAGCCAAGGACTGCAGCATGGGATCAGGCTCCTTGCTGGCAGTGAGGATGGCACAAAGGGCCTCTATGAGGAGCTGAAACAATTCAGTGCCCCCCTCCCTCCCTGCTGCCGAATGCAAGCCGGGTATATTGGGGTGTGCGCAGGAGCCTGGGAACCCCCACCCTGCTCTGAAGCAAGGCATTTTCCTCCAGAGTATCTTAAAAAAGAAAACCAAATATATGTATTTAAAAAAAAAAAAAAATCAGCCCAGCCCAGCCTGGGAGGGAAATATGTCCTTTGGAATGGTAGGAAGAGACAAATACCTGGGTTTCTATTCCAAAGCGTGGGGGCATCTGAGCACACAGAGCATCCCAAGCTCCTGTGGCAGCCAAGCCAGGATGCCAGGGCTGGTCCTTTCAAAGAGACATCAGAAATGCCTCATTCTAGAGGCAGGGGGATATTTCTCTCTGCCAACCTCAGTTCTGTGGATGGCAGCCAACCATGAGTTGCCCCACACATGACAGCACATGCAGGCACAAGGCAAAGCAGCTTCCATTGCGCTGAGCCATGCCATGCAGTGCTGCGCCAGCTGCCCCTCTGTGCAGCAGCCCTGACCTCAAGAGACACCACTGGGAAGCATGGATGGTGCTTATCTTGGCTTGGAGGAAGCCAAATTCATAAAAGCTTTATGCTAAGAGGAAATCAGAGCTTCCTCCCAGGGGTCCATGCAGGCAGGGGTCCACGCAAGCAGGGGTGTAGGAGCCATCTCTGCAATTCTTCATGCAGACAGCCCGTCCTCTGCCTTGAGGCTTGAGGTGGGGGCTGGGGGTAAGGCTGAAAGAGGCTTTTGTTAGCAATGCAATTCACAGTCCTGCTTCCCTTGGTATTTCAACCATCTCTGGGTTCCCCCTTCCTCTCCAAACACACCACTTGCGCCCTGGCTCAGAGCAGGAGTTGGGCGACGATACAAGGAAGCTTCCCAAAGAAAACAGGCTCGCACCTTGCAACACGCGAGCGAGCCCACGATGGCCACAGACGCATCCAGATCCCATCTGCAGGGTGGGGACGGTCAATCTGCCAGCAGCACGGCACTCACATCCCAGTGCCGTCCACTACAATGCGACATTGTGCGCTCGCCCCCGCAGCAGGACTCCCGCCTTGCCGATATTCCTGATCATGCGCAGCGGGCAGCAGGGGAATCCCCCAGCTGTGGCTTCATCCCAACCCCAAACTGTCCCAAAGAGGCTCCTGGGCAGCCCATGGATTGCAATGGAGGATTGCCAGCACCCCAGAGCTGGCCACACAATTCTCCCATGGACACCATCGCAGTTCCAGGTGGCGCTGGCACGGAATCACACAGGGATGCCTGGGGCCACGGTGACCGAGCTTTGGCTCCCGCTGCCCTTGGAAGGGCTCCAGAGATGCTCAAGGCTGCTCTGCATCCCCGCCTCTCCCCCTTCCCGTCGCATCCCACAGAGAGCTGCTTTGACAGCCCAGGGGGCCAACAAGGGCATTTGCGCCTTCCTTGTCCCCCAGACTCGTCTGCTCCACGTCACCTGAGGGCACAGGGTCCAGCACGACAACACAGCCCCATTCAGTGGAGCTGCAAAGGGCAGCAGTAGGAGTTCCCGTTCTGGCTTTCATCCCCTTCTCCCGGGCGTGTTTCTGTCCCCAAGCTGCCACCCTTGGCTCCTCACCCCGCCGAGGAGGCCTTAGCTGCTGGCTAAGTCACACAGGGCTCAAAAGCACTTTGTGGCAGTAGTCGAGCACCAAGCACCTCTCCTGCTTTCTGAGTAGGGGGATCAAACATTATCTGTGGGTAAATCATTAACCCCAAGGCAGGGCAGCAGACATGTGGGTGTGCATATGTGAGGTCACAGCCCTGGCCCCATGCGGGGAAGCGATGCCCTGCGGCTCCCTCCAGCTGCTGCCTGGGGTCACCTTGAAGCCCCCATGGTGAGCTCCACATCCCACACCAGTGGGGACAACCTGGGGATGGACAAGGAGGCTCCTCTTTGCAGAAGGAGCCCAAACCCAAAAACTGAGGCAGGGCAGAGAGGCTTTTGGCCAGAGACGAGGCAGTAGCATCCCTTGGAGCACTAGAAGGCTTTGGCTGATGAGACATGCAGAAGGAAGACATGAACAAGGGTCACCAGCCACATTACCTGCGGACACATTAACAAAGACACAAGAATACCCTCCGTCCTCCTTGGGGAGAGAGTCACAGGGCAGAGGCAGGCGCCCACCAGCCGAGTGCATCCAGCACAGGTCTCTGACGGCCTCACAGAAGCCCTGGCACGGCGGGGGAGTTACAGGGACTGAGGCACTACACCCAGGGACCAGGAGCAAGCAGAGGAACCACTCCAAGTAGCGGTGGCACCGAGACTCAAGCAGCCCCTCCCACTCATGCAAAGCAGCCCGAATTTCCACCTCGCTGCCGTGGCTGAGATAATTCGGCAATCTGACATGGTTGGTGCCCAGAACGGAGCAGAAAGGCAGGTGGGCCGGGAGGGGCAGGCAGCGCCCGCCCGCTGGCAGCAGTCTGGGGAAGGAGGGAGCAAGCCCCGCGCCAACAACTCGCAGGGTAGAGGTTAGTAAATCGAACTCAGGAGGACCAGCAGGAGGAGAATCCACACCGCTCACTGCCCTCAGTTTGGGCGCAGAAGGGCTCTGGTTCCCACTGACACCAAGCAGTGCCGGCCCCTCGCCGTCGGTGCTGCGCTTCGGGCCCCCATCACCCGGTGTTGCAGCACCGGGAGCGGCGGGGGATGGCCGGGGGATGGCCCAGGGTCGCCAGCCCCGTGTCTCAGCATGGTCTGCAGCACGTGGCGTGGGCGATGCTCCGTGTCGCTGCGCCGTGGGGTGGTGGGCACTGTCACCTGATGGGAAAGGGAAAGGAGCTCTACCTGGACGGGCGGCTGCTGGCCTCTGCGGGGAACCCCCTGTCCCCTCCTGCTGCCGGGGCAGCTCCGTCGTATTGGGGTTCCCCGTTCCCAGGGGCCGTGGAGTCTCGGTGGGGCTGCGGGTGGGTGGTGTACTGCGAGGGGGAGCGGCAGTCCGTGCCGTGCTGGTTGGCACCGTGATCCCCGCGGTGCTCCCGTCCCCCTGCTCGGGGCCATCCGTGCTCTCAGTGCTCTCCTGTCCCGTAGGTGCTGCCGTGCTGGGCTCCTGGTGCCGCTGCGTGGTGGCCACATCCCCTGCTGCTGCTGAGCTCAGAGGTGCGCTCAGGGTGGGTGAAATCTCTGCAGTGCTTGGCGCCGTGGGGGTCCCCGTGGTTTTCGGGCTGCCCCAAATCCAGTCGAGAAGCTGCGCGTCGCAAGAGGAGAAGCAGCAGGAAGCCAGCAGCAGCCAAAGCCCCAGGTGGAGCACAGCCATGGGGAGGGGAAAGCGAGCCCCCCGGCTTCGCAAACGGAGGGGCTCGGGGGCAGGGGCAGGAGATCGGCCCCAGCGAGGCGCCCGCAGCGCTCGCATCGCTCTCTCCTCCCCAGCGCCCAGCCTTCAAACCGGAGCGCTGGGAGGAGTGGCCCCGCTGCCGGCCGCGAGCCCTCCTCTCCCAGCCTCCTCGCAGCAGGCACGGCCCCCGAGGGGCGCGCAGCCGGGTTGCGACCCACTCGAGCCCCCTGAACGGCCAGGAGCAGAGCCAGCGGTGCAAGCTCCCTGGGCTGCTGGCCCACACTAGCCAGCTGCCGCTGCTCCTGCCTTAACCCCTTCTGCCCCAGAAAACACTTCCAAGATTTCTGCTGGCTGAGAAAGCAACTAGCCCCTAGAGCAGCAAGTGCTTTCAAGACCCTTTCCTTGCTCGGTTTCACGGCCAGAAGCCCCAGGTGCTGCAGTAGGCTGGTGAGCGAGCGGGGCCAGCAGACGGTGAACTGGAGGAGCACAGCGGGGCCCCAGCACCACGCGCCGGCACACCTCCAAGCCAGGGCTGTGAGCAACAGCAGGCTGGGGCTGCAGTTCTGCTGGAGCCGGTTGCGAATGCCTGCAGCAAGCAGCACAATGAGGAGACATGCAGGGACAGCCCAGGTCCTCCATGTCACCGTGTCCCCTCACGCTGACCATGAGAACCACAGAACATCCCAAGTTGGAAGGGACCCACAAGGGTCACCCAGTCCAACACCCAGTCCCACGCACCAACCCCTGTGGCTGAGGTTGGTGTCCCAACGCTCCCTGAGCTCCAGAAGCCCTGGGAGCTGCTCCGTGCCCACCACCCTCAGGGGCACAGCCTTCTCCTCACCCCACCTCACACAGCCCCACGCCGTTCCACTGCCACCTGAGCAGAGCTCAGCGCTGCCCTTCCACTGCGAGGAGCCGCAGGCAGCCACGAGGCCTCCCCTCAGCCTCCTCTTCTCCAGGCTAAACAAACCAAGGGATGTCAGCCACTCCTCACACATCTCACCCTCAGACCCTTCACCATCTCCACAGCCCCACAGAGTCCTCCTGGTTCTCCTGCTGTTCCAATTTGTAAAGAAATTAAACAGGAACAAAACAGGGTCAATGAGGCTTGCGATCGTTTTAAAACAGCCTTTTGGCAAGGCTCTGCTAGTCAGGAAAAGTGTGAAACTAATGCTCAGATGTCTATTAGCTCCATGCACTGCTTCCCACGCTGCTTTTTGGTGTGATTTGTGCAAATTTTCCCACTAAAATGGTGGCTGGCACGGGAATAATGCCACGCTAATATGCCTGCCCAAAGCTGATGTTGTTTCACGAGTGCTTTGTGGAACAGCTTTCCTCTGACACAGCACAGCCTACACCCAATGTCATGCATTTTTTGCCTTTAGGGTCGGGTTTCCACGTGCACCCCCTGCTCAGCAGCTCCTTGCAGCTACTGTCAGCCTGCCCCGTCATGTCCCAACAGGGCTCCGCGCTGCTTCTCAAGGCCGCTCCACCCCACGAGTGTTCGGAGGACAAGCCTTGGGTGATCACAGAACATCACAGCATGGCTTAAGCTGGAAGGGATCACAAAGCCCAGCCATTTCCAACCCCTGTGCCACAGGCTGGCTGCCCCCATGAGCTCAGGCTGCCCAGGGCTCCATCCAGCCTGGCCTTGAGCACCTCCAGGGATGGGGCACCCACAACTCTGGACAGCAGTGCCAGCGCCTCACCGCCCTCAGAGGGAAGAATTCCTTCCTAACACATAAGCCTCCCCTATTTTAGCATTTGAAAGCCATTTCCCTTGTCCTACTGCTAATTACACACGCCTCCCTCAGCAAATGCATCACTTCAGAAGTGATACAAAGGGGACTTGTTTTTTGCACCAGAACTGACCAAACTCAGGACACAGGGAAACCCTGACCACAGGTCCTGGTCACAAAGCCCCAAAAGGTCCAAGAGCAGGGGACAATCATGACAGCCTCATTCCTGGCTGTCCAGATGGACAGACGGACAGCTAAGCTGTTCCTGGACAGAGCCCAAATCCCTTTCTCACGCTGGTGAGTCAGGGCTGGGGGCTGCCAGTCATGCTGCCCATGGGAAGGATGGGTGGAAACCCAGGCTCAGCAGTTCTTGCAGGGGCCCAGGGCAGTGGGGGGGGGGGAGGGGGCAGGAAAAGCCCCGGTATCCACGCTGAGCAGTGCAGAGAAATGGCCCTTTTAGGCACCCTGACAATGGAGAGATTCATTTTTGCCACAAAGGGGCTGTTGATGGGGTGCAGGCAGGGCAGAGGAATGTACCCTGGACAGGGGGACACGGGTGCCATTTCCCACGGCTTCTCCCCGAGAGATGCAGAATGCTGGGTGGGAGCACCACAAGCCCCAGCAAGCTGCCTTGCCTCCACCAGGAGCATTCCAAGGATCAGGGCAGGCTGAACGCGCAGACGCAGTGCAAGCAGAGATCACGAGTGCACCATGCATGGGGTGTAAAGAAAAGAAAAGCCAGAGAGCCCTGGTTCGAGACCTGTATTCCACGCTCGTGGTTAACAAATAACCACACCTAAACAGGGCGCCGAGCCAAAGGGTTTCCAGCAAGCTGGCTGCATGCTCCCCAGAGCAGTGGGAAGAGCATGGTGTTGTGACAGGCGACAGGGGACCTGGCCAGGGAAATATCTGCTTGTGCAGTGCCAGCACTGCACACAAGGGCTGGCTCATAGTGCCTCCCAGTGTGGTGTTTTCAGCCCTCAGCAGGGAGATCTGGGGGATGGATGGTGGGACCAAGGGGACAAGCTCCGCTCGGGAAGGCCCATCCCACGAACCTAGCTGGCTGCTGGGGACTACCAGCTAGCCCCTGTGGGGTCACACTGCTCATTCTTGAGGGCTCCCCACCCAGAGCTCATTGAGCAGCATGAACAGATGGATGGACAGACAGACAGACAGCAGAGGGAGCTCCAGGCCCGAGCACTGCACAGAGTAGAGGTCACAGAGGGGTCCTGAGGGATGCTACTGTGCCCATAGGCACTGCACAGGGATGTCTGCACCCAGCACAGCTCCAGCTGCAGGACCTGAGCGCTCAGCTGGGGCAGGGCGAGACCCCAATGGCATTGCCCCTTCCCTCTAGGTGTCACTAGCCCACCAAGGACCTCTCTTTTCCAGGCCAGGAACCCTTGAACATACTTAGCTAAGCAAGCCCAGACAGGGTGAGCAACCTGATTCCTCCATCACCTGCAGTTCCCTGCCTCCTCTCTTGCTTTTGGCTCTTGCTCAGGATACCCCCAGCCCCTTCAGCACAGCCGATTCCACTCTCCACCCTCTGCCCCCACCCCCCACAGGAAGCCCTGCAGATTGTCCCATAGCAGCACAACCCATCGGACAACCAGAAGGACATCTCAGATTGCTCCTAAGGGAGGATGAGGAGTCACCTTCCTCCCTGCTGCACACACCAAATTTGTATTAGGAATGCCTCAGTGGAGGTGCTCAGGCAACAGCCCGCCAGGCCTCTTTTCTCAATGTCAAAAGGGTTTGGTGTGCTAAGGGAGTGTGTTCTGCTGGCAGGGCATCCCTGTACTTCTGCCATCCTCTATGTGGCTCAGCCCAGGGATGCGAACGACACCCCATGAGAACACACCATGGCCCCACAGTCTTTCCAAAGCACAGCTCCATCGTTTGCTAGCAGAAAGCAAAGCCCTGTAACATCAGAAGGCTCCTACTGCAATGCATGAGAAAGCACCAGCTCCAAAAGGCACAAAATGCAGTGAAGCAAACATTTGAGAGCGCTGCTTCCTACCAGTAGCCCAAGTTTCCCTGACACATCCCTGGAAGCAAGACTCTCGTCCCATGCCCACAGCCCAGCAAGCTCCCAGCAGCATGGGCATCAGGACCTCAGAGCCTCCGAGGCATGGAGCAAAGAGAGACTGCAGTGAGCTATGGGAGTTTTCTGTTGCTAAAAATCACTGCTGCCAAACAGTAGGGCTAGCTGCCCACTGATAAAGAACCGCACACAGCAGGTCTCGATATGCAGCTCCTTGGTGTGAAATAGAGGCACACAGAGACGCTGCCCTGTCTGTGTTTCTCCTGCGTGAGTGCTGCTGGGGAAGTGACAAAACCTCAGCGCTAGGCCAGCAGAGAGGCTGCAGGCGGAGCATTCAAGCACCAAGCAGAACAAAATCCAGCAACTGTCAGAGACAGATGGTATCTTTAAAACCTATCGATGTTTGGGATTTTAATCTCTTCCTATCCGAAAGCACAAACAACAGTCAAAAGGCACTCATCAGGACGCACGCGTAAGAGGCCTAAGGATATTGCTACATCTCGCTGACCTCCCATGCAGCCAGCGGGACAGACAGCGGGACAGACAGCGGGACAGGCGCCCGGCAGCAGTTAGCAGCAGCAGAAAGGTGGCTCAGCAGCTGCACCCAGGACAGGGACACCGATATCCCCAGAGCTGCACACTGTCCCTATCCCAGGGATCCTGCAGCATCTTTGGAACAACACCAAACACAAATTCCGTCCATAAATGCGACGTACATGAGCCCAGCCTTCCAAATTCTGGCAAAGGGCAGTGCTTTTTGCAGGGGAAAAGGATGCTGCATGGTTGCAAGGTATCCTGTATGCCAGCAGCTGCTGAGGCTGGTGACGCAGGTGGTGGCTCAGGGAGGATGCAACCCGCAGCCACACAGCACCGCCGAGACCCCGGGACCGCAGCAGCGTTCCTAAACATTTACTCATGGAGAGACAGAAACTTCCTCCCAGCGAATTCCTCGATAAGATAAACCATTAAAATGTCACGACTGCCTGGGGGAGCGATCAAATCATCCAGGGGATAACAAACAGCCTGGGTGCACCACTGCAGTGGGATGCACCCAACCCACGGCTCCCACACACCTTCAATGAGCATTGGAACCGAAGTGCCCTAAGCCTGGCCCACGTGTCCCCCTTGCAACCCTGGCCATGGGGTCATTGATGCCCACCAGGGCATCGGGGCTACTCACTGAGGAAGTGTCTGCCAGTCCTCATGGGAAATATGCAGACTATGGCAGCAGGCACGGCAGAGCTGACACCAAGCAAACAATCTCCCCTCCATCCTCCCTGGCGAGACTAAAAATACCACCGAGCCGCTTCCTCCGGGAGCAGCACAGGACGGGTCAGGTCCCAGCAAAGGCACCATGTGTTGACCTCGTAACTCGTTATCCAGCCCAATCGGAGGGCAGCAATATGCTGGCAGCTCCCTTTTTCTCAGCACATCCCGCAGAGCCGGCTTTGTCTGCAGGCGGGGAGCAGGCCGGGGGGCACCAGCTCTGCTTCCCATCACTGCGGGGCCGCCCGACAGCCAGGAGATAAGGCAGCGGGAGGCGAGGGAAGGAATGTGCCCCCTTCCTGCCCCCATGGCAATGCATCACCCTGCAGACTAAGTGTTCCCCGGAGGGGGGGAAAGGCACAGAGCCCACCCTAAGCCACCTCCATCCTGGAACTGGTGTGCCACACTTTACCACCACTGGCAGACTTCCTCCTCTGAGTGGGAGCACACAGCATTGGGCACTCCTCTGCCCTATCCCCCCAGGAATTCCCAAACCACAATTGCATTCCTGGAATTCCTGCAGCCCCCAGGGAGGTGCCGGGAGCATGGGGGTGATGGGAGGGTGTTGGTTCCCAGCTCTGCTCTGGACAGGGCAGCCAGGTGCTGTTTTCAGACACCTCCTTACCTGCAAATACAGGGCACAGGAGCTCTGCAGAAAGAGGGGCTTGGGAACCAACTTGAAGCAAAGAGCAATGCTAAGCTGTCGAGAAAGATCTGCCTGGGTAGGGGCTGGCCAGGGCTCAGACAAAGCCTTCCAGTGTTATGAGGAGAAGGAAACACAGCCTGCGTCTCCTGCAAGTGCATCTCCAGCACACAGCACCCGAAGAGCACTGTGCCCACCCTGCCTGGGATATCTGCACCCAGGTCTCACCCTGCAGCAAAGAACCCTAGGCATTCCCTTGCAGCCAGGTGGTGGGGAGCTCTACTCTGCCAGGCAACCAGAGGAAAAAGAAGGCATAGGGAGGGCCTGACCCCAGAGACCACCTTTCAGTTGCCCTTGATGTCCACGCTGACACCCTGACACTCAGGGGCTTTGTGTGCCTCAAGCCTCAGGGCACTGCTAACAAGGCTCTATGCCCTTCCACCTCTCTGTACAACACCCCATCTGTGCTGTTGGCTTTGGGATCTTTTTCCCAGTCTTTCACAAGTTCCCACCAAGCTGTGACATCCCACCTCAGCAGCGCATCCCTGTCCCATCTGGGCTGCCAGCCCAGTGCAGGGTCACCACGCTCCACACCATGCCCTGGCACGGCTCCGGTACTGCAGCGAGATGCTGGGAGCAGCCTTCAGCAGCATCACCCTGCCCTTGAACCTGCCCTGCCACACACATCATAGGGCTCAGTGCCTTGAAATGCATCTGTCTCGTGGCAATGTGATGCCAGTCAAGGTTGCTGCCTTACAAGAGGGTCTTAATTGAAATTGTTGAGGATGTCAACCAACATTTACAGACATTAGGATGAATGGCATCTAATGGGTCTAATTTGCTGCCAAGTATGTCACTGTGAACCTTTATGCATGGAAAGGGTTAAAAACACAAAAAAGCCCCACTACAAACCAGCAGGCATGCCTGGAGTGGGGGATTAGAGAGAATAGGGCCATTTCTCAGCACTGACTATGGCAACATAAATAGAAAAGTAACATTACACTGGAGCCGGGGCCCTTTTGCCCCGCTCTGTCCCTACAATGCCACCATTGTCCAGCTGACAACTGGCAATTTTCCCTGTGTGGGGCTGACATCCTGCAGGCTGGGCACGGCGCTGGGGGACCGCCTTCCCCTCATCTCAAACTGTGCCCCAGCACAGCCAGGGGTACCCACAGCACCATCACCGTGCACCCCAGCATCGGACAGATGCCCCATTGCATCCCATGCCGTGCTGCTTTCAAAGTCTACTTGCAGGGCTTGACTTTGCAGGGAGCAAGGATGGGAGAGCAGCAATAAGGCAAGCAGAGGGATGTGGCATTTTCCCATTGTGAACAACAGCACGGAGCAAGCAGAGGGCAAATGCGGGAGGCGGCTGCGCGCCCCAAGCACCACAAGCAGCTGCTCCGGGATTCTTTCTTCTGCATTTTAATTATACAACCACTCAAGTTTCTTCCTAATGGGAATGCTGAAAACCAGTTTTTCCTGCAGCAAGGCCAACTCCACAAACGCTAGCAGTGACCTGTGAAAAAAGCCCCATAAATCAACACGGCAATGTCTTTCCCCCCCCTCCCTTGCAGCATCACCACTACTATTTCACTGGTTTTTTTCCACTGTTTTAGCTTTTTTTTGTTTTTGTTTTATTTTCTGAGTTTATGGTTGTTGTTTTTTTTCCAAGGAAAGCATCTGCAAGTAAATAAACCACTCTGAAGACTCCACAAAACCACCTTCAGCACCGCAGCATCCCTCATGCCCACAGCCACGTGGCTGCTCCCAGGATGAGGTACTCCATGTGGAGCAAGCAAATCCCAGACTTCCAAGCAAATCCCAAACCTCCCCTCCTGGCTGCTGCTGGGCAGCAGACAAAGGGCGCTGAATTAGCAATTCCCCAGTGACAGCCTGGTGCTGCTAGAGCTGAAAAGAGAAAGGGGGAGGGGAAAAAAGAAAAAAAAAAAAGGAGGAAGGAAAAAAACAAAACACCAGCAGAAAAGTGACGTACGCAGGAACTGGCTGCGGGACTCCATGCAAGATGCAGCGTGCCTGCTGAGCACCCAGCCCAGCAGTGGGGAGCACCCAGCGCTGCCGGCACAGAGCCCAGCACACCGGAGTGGTGGTGCTGGGATGTGGTGCAAGCAATAGGAACAGGCAGCAGGACAAAGGGCGGGGGAACACAGGGCAGGAGAAAGCCCGGAAGGGGGCTGCGGAGAAGGAAAGGGAGCACACAGCAGATTGCAAGGGGACATTGTCATTGGCCGATAATCCATGTGGCAGAGGGTCCTGAGCACAAAACTTGGTCTCAGCCTGTTTAGCTGCCCGGAGATGGGAATTCCCCAAAAGGGATGGCCACGGCCAGCCTTGAGGCTCAGGTGTCAGTCTGTCCCCAGCTGCAGGGTACTCGGACAGACCCTGCTGGCTGCCCCAGCAGTCAGCACGCATCCTCTGCCCCCCACTTCCAAACCCTGTTGCTAGGACACTCGAGGCAGCAGAAATACAGCGCGGGGCGGATTAGCGTCTAGACTGGCTGACCTCTCCCTCTAGGTAGCACCGGGGCAAGAATTGGGCCCCTGGCACTTTCCTTGGAGGAAAGGAAAAAGGGGGCTTTGCGCAGCCCCCAGAAGCGGGAGCAAGGCAGAGGGATGCTGCTGTGCCAAGTGAGCTACCTGAAGCCCATTGCTAGCCGTGGGCCTGCCCAGCAACCGGTGACAAAAGGGCCTTTCATGGAAGGGACATGTCAGCGCCACAGTTAGCAGGGGAAAGGGAAAAAAAAAGAGCTGAAAGAAGATTATTACCTCCAGCGCTGCCTCTGGGGGCTGGAGGCTGCGGGGCCCCTTGCAAACATGTATGTTAACTCTTTAGGTTGAGCCCCGGCAGCAAATAGGGGATGGAGCGCTGCTTCCCATGGCTGCCTGCCATAGGAGCTGGTTGCCTGAGTCCTGCAGAGCAGTCACCAGGTGTGGCAGGGTGGCCAGAAGGTCCCCAGGAGGATGGCTCTGGTCCCAGTGCAGAGGGAAATAAGGCTCCCCGCTGCCAGCCAGCTGCTGCAGGTGCAGAGCATAGAGTCATAGACTTGTAAAACAATTCAGGTTAAAAAAAGACCTCTAAGATCATATACTCCAACCGTCCCCGCTAAGCACACTCCCAGCAAGGTCCTCCTGCCAGCACAGCTATGTTCTTGCCCCAAGAATGAGAGAAGAACCTTCACTTTCACAGAGAAACCAGCTCAGAAATATCCCTCCTCCGACTCACAAAAGTGCATTCTGGGGATACGTTTCCATTCTGAAATAGAATCATAGAAACATAAAGGTTGGAAAAGACCACTAAGATCATCGACTCCGACCCATCATGTTGACTGACCACATCCCTCAGTGCCACATCTCCACAGTTCTTGGACACCTCCAGGGACCAGGACTCAACCACCTTCCTGTGCCAATGCATTAACACTCTTTCTGAGATGAAATTCTTCCTAATATGCAACCTGAACCTCCCCTGATGCAACTTGAGGCCATTACATCATGTCCTATGGCTCCAGCACTGGACCAGAACCATGGAACCAACAGGGAGTAGGGCCATTTTCCTCCTGGTGATACCAGGTGCTGGACAAAGGGAAACAACCCACTCCCTCTGGGAAGGCAGAGCTGCAGAGAACAGTGCCTTGGCTCCTTTCTATCATCTCCGTAGCCAGAGATGCAGGAATTTGCTACACAGCACCATCTTATCGCGTGGTGCCCTGCTTGGAAACCTCCTCCAGGAGTCTGTGCAGATCCCATCCTCCTCTTGCAGCCTCTGGTTACATCGTCAAGCCAGGCTGACAATGGCACCTTTGGGCTTATCTCGTGGGGGTGGCAGCACTATAGCCTGCAGCTGATACCCCTCTGTGGGCTTGAGATGGCGCACAGTGGGGCTTTTCTCCTCCACATGCCCAGGGTGAAATCCAAAGCCAGCAGTGCATTTTCCCTTCTGCTGCTGTGCCCAAGGAGGGAGCACTCCTGGTGAGACCTGGGCTCCCCCAGAGCACCCATCCCTCCCTGCTGCCTCCCAATAGGTCCCCGGAGCCACTGCGCCCTGTGCCAGGGATGCCTGTCAGCTCCTTATCTGGGGTTATCAGAAAGGTGCCCCTTATCCAAAAGTCAACAATCCCCGACTCAATTAAGTTACAGCCTAATGAGGGAGGTGGAAAAAAAAATAACCTGTTTAACTGCGGTGTTTACTGGAGGGGAGGCAGGTGGCTCACTTACGGACTGTAAAACTGGAGACGGCTTCAAGGGCATCTGGGCAGGCAGACTGAATGACGATGGGAGATTGCTGGGGCCGCCCCCAGGTGCTCTGCTGCTTCCCCCCCTCTCACAGCCTAGCACAGGGCCAGGG
The DNA here is from genome assembly GCF_019232065.1 of Centrocercus urophasianus. Lineage (NCBI taxonomy): Eukaryota > Metazoa > Chordata > Aves > Galliformes > Phasianidae > Centrocercus > Centrocercus urophasianus. Next base: position 656,612 of record NW_024884756.1, read on the forward strand.
GAGCAGCCCCATCTTCCAGTCCCAGGGCCCGGGAGGAAGAAACCAGCGGATGGAGCTTGGGAATATAACAAAAATACAATAAAAGTCACTAATGACAAATTTCCATCTAAAAGGGGCCGGGATGCGGTGCCAAAAAAAGCAATAAAAATTCCACCAGAGCAACCTTTTTAAGTGCAAACGGGATGTCACAGAGCAGATGTTGCTCACTGAGAGCCCCATTGCTGCCCTCAGTCCTCTCCCAGACTCCCTTGCTCTGACATTTCCCCCCGTGCTCCCAGCCCACGCCGACACAGCTCCGAAAGCTCCCAATAACCGCGTAAATGTCCAAACCAGTTCCTAATCCCACTTAGCTCCCTGATTCAATTACATTCTGGCAAGAAACACTGCGGGTCAATCATGCCCTATGCTGAGAGCCAAAAAACGCAGTGCTACCACACACCTTCCTACATCCGCACAGCCAGCACCCCACAGACCAAAGGGGTGTAGGGCAGAGCTGGGCTTGCCCCCCGAGGGCTGCCTGCAGCCCAGGGATGCTCTTAGGGTTCCCAGCACTTGCTCAAACGCCACCAGATACTCTGGAAGATCATTAAAATGCTTTATTAATCCCATATCTCTGGGCTGCTGATTCACATCCGATGCTTAATCCTAGATGTCTCCTTCAGCACTTTGAACTCAGTGGCTTATGCCAGAACTCATTCTGCACTGGGGAAGCTCTCGGCTTCTGGACAAGACGCGACGCGCTCAGTTGGGCCGCCACGTAGGGGCTCAGAGCATCACTCTGAGCATAGCACAGAAGAGGACTGTTTCCCAGCACTAGGTGCCTACTTTTGGGTTTTGTTTGTTGTTTAAGTGCCTGGCAATAGCCCTTGCAGGGCTGTTCCCCCGAGTGCCTGTCCTCTTAAGTGTTCAGGCTCACTATTTCAGCAGTGCCTACATCGTAATGAAATAAACAGTGTAAGGAGACGTTCTTGCTGCTGCAGACCAAAACAAATAACAAGAGTTGCCAAAGAGGGGCTGCTCTCCAGGGCACAAACAGTACTGCCCCAGGGCTTGGCAGTGCTCGTGCCAGCAGCCACTGTGCCAAGGGCGTGTGCCATGGCCCCATGCATCCAAGAGGGCTCAGCTCCCGTTCCCCGCAGATATCTGAGATCCAGCAGGGCTGCAGGATGCTGCGGATGGATTGAGTCCAGCCCAGAGCTGCACGACCACAGAGAAAGTCAGGGTCAGGTCACTTGCTGAAAGGGAAGGGAAGATGAACGCTGCCTGAGAGTGCAGCACTACTCATCTCTTCTTACATTGAATTCCCAGCTCCAAAGCACAAGGCACTGTGGGGCCATGAAGGCTGGCAGCCATTCCGCAGAGCTCTGCCAGCAGCCTGGGCAGGGGCTGGGTGCTGACATGAGAGACACGTGGTCCCTGTCCTTGGCCAGCCAGCAGATGGGCAACACCAAGGCACTTCTGCTCATGGGCAGCAGTTGGGATGCTCAATGCGGAGCTCCTCCTAACCTAAAGCAGCACCTGCTGGTGCCACCTGCGGCACGCTCCTCACCCAGCCCTCCTCCTTGTCAGGAGAAATTCCTCAAATAATGTTTGCGAAAGCGCAGATCCACCTGTCAGAAATCCCCACAAGCCTATGCCAAAGCAGTTATGTCACAGGCCATAAATCTCTTTGCACGGCACCTGCTTCATCTCTGAGGGCTCGTGCTTGTGAGGCACCCGAGCCATGGAGGCCAACGAGCCAGCGAGGATGGAAATATACAGAGCGTGAGCTGCCAGCAGCATGTCACCCTGGCACCTGCTGCATTCAGCAGCACAAGAGACAGCTGATCACAGCTGTCCAGGTGTTGTCTGCTTCCTACCACCACCAGCTTGACCTCGGTGTTCTTGCCCTGCATAGAATCACGGAACGGTTATGCTGGAACAGACCTAAAGCCCACTCAGTTCCAATCCCATGCTGAGGGCTGGTTGCCCTGCACCAGATCAGGCTGCCCAAGGCACCTTCAGGGATAGGAGCTCCAAAAATGGGATGGAAGCTCCTCATCACAGCTCCAACAATAATGAAGAGAAACCCAACGTACAGCAGGCTGCAGCACTGTCCCAGTTTCCCTGCGTTCTCAGGATGGGACACGCAGTGGCATCCCAGCAGCATCCCTGCCCCAAACTCCTGCTCCATGCCACTCTGAGGGATCTCCAGGGGAAAAAAAAAAAGCCCAGCTCCAGGCAGCTCAGCTCCCAAATTTGCAAGAAAGGCAGATAAACAGAAAGGTTATCTCCTCGCCAGAACGGCCTTCAGAGCAAACATTCCCGAGGAGCCCATCACAAAGAAGGGCTGGCAGAACAGGCCCTGCAGTCCTTGGACATTGAACCGAAGGGAACAAAAAAGGAAGAAAAAAAAAAAAGAAAAGAAAAGAAAAAAAAAAAAAAAAGCCACACTGAGACATGTTCAAATTCTTTAAAACCCGATTCGCAGCTTGCCACTGGGAGCTGGCCAAGTCAGTGGGACGAGACGGGCACTTCCCTGCCAGCCCCGCTGCTGTGCCTACCGAGTCTGGACAAAGTGGGGGGACCCTGAGGGCAGCGGGGACACGGCCCTGGGTCAGGTACAGCTCCGTCACCTGGAGCCAGGGTGGGAAGGACACGAGGAGCCATTTCTGCTCCATATAACCACCCTTAGAGCAGTGCCCAGCCCTGCAGCTTGGCTGTGCTGGACACTCTCCAGAGACCTAAAATAGTCGATTTGGGATTTTGCATGGGAATAATTTTCTCCCTCTGGAGACGTCTTTGTTGCTGAGATCCCTGGGGACCCACGGCCCAGACAGCAGTGTCACGAGCCCAGTCTGGGGCGCCTGGAAAACCTCTCCCCATGCTCCCGGATGGGTTCCAGCAGTGCCAGGCATCCCTCCTGCTGGCTGCACTCAGTGCCTGCAGCGCAGCCCGAGCCGAAAGCTGTACCTAGATGGCATAACGCCTCGCTCCAGTAAACAATCCACAGATTTCACAGCCCAGCATCTGTTGACTTCCAGCTCGCCCGTACCTGAGCAGCCTCCCACAAACTGGCGGCGGGATGAAGGAGGGGCAGCAGCCGAACCTCCCGACCTGCGGAGAGGTGGGAGCGCTCCGTGTGGGACACGGAGAGCCGCCCTCGCCCGTTGTGGGTCAGCGCTCACAGCGCTCGGCCGCTCCGCAAACAGGCTGCAGGCAAGCCAAGCCTCCCCGAGCGTAACGTACCGGCTCGTGCCTCGTGGGGAGGGAGCACTTGGAAAACTTAGCCTCATTCTGCATCTTCGAGGGCGCGCGCAGCCCGGGGGGCAGAGCAGCGGTTCCCCATAGGGCAGAGGGATCCCTCACGGCACGTCGGGGCACCGCGCGTCTCCCAGCGCTGCCCCAGCGAGGACCCGCGGATTGGGCACCTCCGGCGCACGGCTGTTCTGGGGCACGGAACCACAGAATCACAGGACTTCCAGAGACGGAAAGGGCCCATCAGAATCACCGAATCTTACTCCTGGGCAACGCCGGCCCGCCCGCCCCGCGGCCACGCGTCGCTCCCTCCGGCCGCTCGCGCATCAGACGAAGCAGCGGATGGGGCGCACGGGGACGCAGCTCCATCTACCCACCCCTCCACCCAACCGTTTCACACGGGCGGCCGCGCTCGCAGAGCACCCCGCGGGCACGGTTCCGGGACCCCCATCCCTCCCCTCTCGCCCCGCGCACGTTACCGGGCTCCTGGGAGGAGGCGGTGAGCAGCAGCAGCACAAAGAGCCCGAGCAGCAGCAGCAGCCTCCGCGGGGCACACCTGCGGGAGGAGAGAGAAGCACAGAGCACGCTGTCAGCCTCGACCCCGTCGCGGGCCCCGCTCCCCCGGCCCCGCCGCTCACCCCGGGCGCATGGTGCCCGCCGCTGCCGGCTTAGGGGGGCCCCGGGGGGCCCCTTGGGGCTCGGCCCGGCCCGGGGGGGGGGCGGAGCGGGACGGGGCGGAGCCGTGGAGGATTCAGCCCGCCTCCAGCCCCCGGTACCGGGCTGCGAGGGCCGCGTTGGGCGGAGGAGGCGCGGCTCGGTTGTCCCCGAGCATCCTCGACGTGCTCCGGTGCTCCTATTTCTTCTCTCTGCAGCCCCGCACAAAAAAAAAAAAAAAAAAAAAGAAGAAGAAAGAAAAAAAAGAAGTGCCACACCTCGCTTTGTCCTGTGCGGCGCTTTGGTGCCCCGCGGCAGCGTGCTTCAAGAACGCGAGCCTGGAAACTTCCAGGGGATCCAGGACTGATGGCAAAGGCGGTGTCTGAGCTAAGTGAAATAACACACGAGGCAAAACCCACAACGGGGGCGAGAGTCTGAGCCCGGAGCTGCCTTTTGTTTGGGTGATCCCGCGTGGCCAGGGCTCTTACATTTCCCCTTTCCAGTCTGGATGCCTTTCTGCCAGGTGGAGGCTGCACTGCGCTGCACCTGAGCTGTGCAAAAGCAATACGTGGCAGCCCCGAGCCCAACCCCCAGGCTGCCATTGTGCATGGGGCTTTTGGGGCTGCAGGAGGCAGTGGGCCTGGATGGTGCTTGGGAAACCTTGAAAACTTCAGCTGATTCGAGTGACTGGGGCAGGCTGAAGCCCACCATCACCCTTTGGCTGCCTTCCTCCCTCCCCATGCTGCCAGTAGGTCACCGTCCCCCCCGCACGGCCCTCCTCGCACCATCCTGGCTGCCACCGGGGAAGTTTCCCACCATAAAATGTCCTCCTGCTGCGCTTTCAAGTTGGAGAGCCGCAGAGGACAGATAATGAGGCTCATCTTTTCCCAAGCAAACAAGCGCTGCCCACCAGGGGGGAAGCTGCCAGGGAGGCAGCTCTTTCAAAAGCCAACCAAATGGAAACCAGCAGTGCTTCCATGGCGGTGTTGCCCCAGCCCAAAGGGCCTCCTGCCCCGCAGGCTTCAGGCTCCAGCAAAGTTTTGGCATTTCTTCTCTCCACACGGCTCCTCCAGGGCCCTGCTGTCCCCTCACACCCCGTGCCTCTGGGTGGCCTCTGCATGGGCACCTCAGTGCCATTGTCTGGACGGAGGGGCTGTGCTGGATCCCGGCGCAGCAGCTCTGCGGCTGGGATAGCACAGCAGCCAACAAGTGTCACCCTGGCAACCCTGCGGGATGACGAGGCTGTTTCCCCCTCCTTTCAGTGGAGAAGGGGGGTTTGGAAATGCCGATGTCTCCAGCAGAGCTCCGACACGCTTGGCCTGCCTCCGCCTCCTCCTCCTGCGCGGCGGCTGTGAGCGGCAGCGTGTCCCAGGCTGCCAATGTCCCCAGCAGCCATGGCCCGTGTGCTGGCGCCTGCAGACCCCGTGAACCGTGGCTGCCAGCACTGCTGAGAGCCGGCTGCTTGAGCAGCGCTGCTGTGCAACGCAGCTTGTGTGGTGGAAGCAGGCGGGTGTCCTGGTCCTGGTGCCGCCAGGCTCCTCCTGGGGGGCTGTGTTTGGAGGCTGGGGAGCAGCAGGGGCTGTCGGGCAGTGAGGAGCGAGGAGGCAAAGCGCGATATTTGGCAAGCGGCCTTGCAGGAAAACAAAGGCTGAAGCAATGCAAAGAGAGCAGAATACCACGAGTAGAAGGATGTCCTGCCTGCGCCCGCCTGCAGCCCTTTCCTGTGCTGTTTGTTGGGGTTCAATCCCCGGCGCTGGGTTGCGGCCTGAGGATGAGGCAGCTCGGGAACATCCACCGCGGCGAACCCTGCTGGAGGCTTTGCATTCTTCCCATGGGAAGAAGCAGGGGTCATAAACTCCCCCATAGGAACCCCGGGGTCTGTACCTGTGTGGGATGTAGGGAGGGTTTCCTGGGTTGTTCTCCATGGGGCAGTCTGAGCAGCGAGCATCCAGTAACACACAAGGTATCAGCATCTCACCCCTGTCTGCAAAAGGCATCCCCACTTCCAGAGCTGAAACATGCAGAGCCATGAAGGTGGGCGTTTGGGTAGGACCCAAGGAGCTGAGACAGGGAGTGGGGATAATTGGAAACCCAGATATCCCAGCAAAGAGGAAATCTGGCAAACGCGAGAGCTTGGCCAAGCATGTTACCCTTCCATGTGCGTGGGGGTGAGCTGATCCTGGGGAGAGGGAGCATCAGGAGCCCACCCACACCCTTCCTGTTGGTGCAGAGAGGCAGGATAGTGCCGATGGCTGTGGCTCAGCAGGGCTGTGAAAGCCATGCGATCAGCATGGCTCACATTGAGAAGGGCTCAGGCTAGATAGAAGGAGGTGGGTGAAGGGGCAAGGACCCCAGGAGTGGAGATCCCTATGCAGTGTCAGAAGGGCCCAGCCACGTGTCCCCCCTGCTCCCTGCTGTGGGGTGGTGCCCACTGCACCCTGTGTGGCTGCCTCCAGGCATGGGCACCCAGTGTGTGTCCCACAGCCTCACCCCTTCCTTCCAGCTCCTCCGTGAGTCATCCACTCAACAGGGAAACCAATACTTGTGCACACATCAGCTGAAGCACACAGAAAAGCATTTCATGGGAACTGGGCCGAGGCAGATGCTTCTTGCATGCCTCATCCATGTGGCTCGCCCTTAGGTCTCTTCGCCTCTCAGCTGGGTGTGGGAAATGGCACTTGTCTGCCTTCCTGCCGTGCCTGTGTAATGCCAGGGGGAGCTGGGGAGGGCAAATTTTCACAGCTGTGCAAAGCCCTGGTGCAAAGACGTCCTAGAACAACATGTGGGTCTGGTCCCCAGTCTTATAGAGGTGCCTTGCAGCTGGGGGCAGCCCACAGAGGAGCCCCTACGAGGCATGGAGCTGTTGCATGAGAAAGAGCATACTGGAAGGGGCTCAGGTGAGGGGCGAGAGAGCAGGAAGGGGAAAGGTGGAGGGCCACATGCCCCCAGAGTTGGTGGGTGAGGGGATGCAGAGATGTCAGCACCACGTCCCGTGACACCGTTGTCAGACGAAGGCTGGGAGCAGACCCAAGTAGGTATTTCTGTCCCTGTAGTGCAGGCCTGGAGCTTGCTGCTGGGATGGGATGTGGAGGTTGGTAGAACCTGGAGGCCTGGCAAGCAAGAAGGGAAATGCATGGCCAGGCAGTCAGTGAACAGGTCTCTTCTACCTCAAAAACCACAACCCAGCATCAGACCTGCTGCCCTTTCCCAGCCCTTCCGGAGACCTCTTTAAAAGCAGTTTATTTTTAACACAAGAGCATGTTCCTCCCGCTTCCTGCATTGACGGACAGGTGCTTGATTGAGCAGGGGGAGAGCCTTGAACGTGGGGCCATGCAAGATGAGATTGGCAGGAGGAAGCAGGCTCTGGCACGGCGACAGCACTGAGCCCGTGCTGCAGTTTGGGAGATGCCCATGAGCAGCACTGTTGGCTTGCTGGACTTGATGCTAACAAGCTGCTGTTAGCACAGTGGCATGCAGTGGGAGGACATATGGGTCACAGTGCACAGCAGTGCCTGGCAGAGCAGCCAGCAGAGAGCTGGAGGCAGTGCATGGTGTGCACAGCTCCTGTGCTGGGAGCAGAGCCACAGCTACGTTTTCCTTCTGTGAAGGCAACAGCAAGAGCAGACAGCCCTACAACCTGGGGTCCCGGCAGTGCTGCTGTCTTGGTGCCTTTCCAGAATATATGTGGCATCTCCCCCGAAACAATCAGATAAGCCTCAGAAAAAAAGAAAAAAAAAGAAAAAAAAATTGAAATCTCTGCTCCAGCAAGACTCAAAATAGGAGCCGTTTCCTCCCTGGGAAGAGGAAATGCCTCACTCCCCACGGAGCATCTCGTGATGGCTGGTGCTGTGGGACCATCCTGGCCACACTCCTACTGACCATCAGCATTTCCCATCCCTTTCTGGCCCAGTGGGTGCTGCTGGAGGTGCTCCTCCAGCCTGCCCACAACCATCTTGCTCTCCCTCTTTTTCCCAGTTTGCTTTCCCTTTGATGAACCTTCTGCTCTCCAGTACCAACCCTGGCTCTGTGCTCCCTGTTCTTTCCCAGCTGCTGCGTGAGGTCTTCACGGCCCTATTTGCTCTTTGGTACACGTTGCGCTGTGGCTCTGAGTGCAGCATTTCCCTTCAGCCCCTTGGCAGTGCGGAGGCCTCTGGCTTTGTGGACCACAGTGTTGGGAAATCTGGGATGGGCCTCTTTCTTTTTTCTTTTTTTGACACATATTCTTACACAGTCTCTCGCCTTGCTATTGAATAGCCGTGTGATGGATTTCTTCTGCCTGCTCTTCCTTACCACAAAATTAAAACCAAGTGGTTTCCCAGCTGTCCCAGAGCTGTGTCCCATGTGCTGTGTGGGAGCTGGTTTGGGAGGGCATCTTCCCCCTGGCCATTCCCAGACCGCTTCTGGAGGAATGACAGCGTTTATTGCATTAAAAGGTTTTATCCTTACCTTCTGTGTCCTGCGCATCCCAAAAGGTGCCAAGGAGCCAGGACACACAGCTTACACTTTGTCACTCACTACCCTACGTGGAGTGGTACCTCTGGCTTCTCTGCTGGGGTCCGAGCATTCCCCTGGCAACAGGCAAGGGCAGTGAGCATCAGGGCATCCTACTGCAGTTGCTGATGGCATGCAAACAACTGCCACAGGGCACCGCTTCCCCAAAGGGCCTGAACTGCTGCCTGAACTGCTGCCCACCCCCAGAGAAGAAAAGACAGCCCCTTTTCTCCCAGCACTTGTGAGCTGCCTCTGGCTCGTCTTCACTTGCTCAGCAAACACCCCTGAACAGGTCAGCACTTTCTTTACAACAAAACTATGTCAAGAATTTCTCCTGAGGCAGCCGGACCCTTTCCAAAGAGAGTGAGCTGCCAAATTTTGCTTCCCCCACCACCCCCCACAACCCTCCTTCCCTCAGCAGAGAAACAAGGTGCAGGCTTGGCCTCTGAAGGCTCACTGTGCCCTTGTGGCCCCCAGAAGGGGCTCCTCTGCCCTCTCTCAAGCCGTGTCTGCCACTGCTGGCTGGTGGGCTGTGGGTCTCTCCAATGTGCAGACTAAATGGGGGTGGGGGATTCCTGGTCCTGTAATTGGTTTTCCCTCGAGCTGCTTGAGTTTGAAGAGGCCTCTCAAAACTCCATCTCCTGGCTTCTCATGCTCAGACAAGATGTTATGCTTTCCTACAAAAGCCCATTCCTAGCCCTTGCTGCATGGAGAGGCAGTTGCACAGGTGTCCTCACAGGCACACGTTTCACCCTGGGTTCTCTAGAGTTTTTAGAACCTTGTCATAGACCTCTCTGAAGTATGGTAAGCACCAAACGGTGGCCACGCTCTGCAGAATACCTCCCTCCACCTGCTGACAGACATCCACCCTGGCTCCATGCTGTGGAGAACAGCCAAGTCTGGCAAGCTGCAGGAGCATGCCCTCTGGGCACAAACAAACATCCCCTGCGTGGCAAAACCAGCTGTAGCTGAAACTGCTTTTCTCAGTACCTGCAACTTCCTCCCCTGTAGGAGCATGCTGCTGGCTGCAGGAATGAGGCTGCTTATCCACATTGTGTTCTGGGTTCGTGACTTCTCTGTCCCAACACCTCGTCCCTCGTGAGAGCACAGCCAGCCCTGCCTGGCCCCCAACCCCTGAAGTTGGCTTTTTGGCACATCACCCCAGCAACACAGCTGACAATCATCTGCATCATTCCTCTGGTGATGATTCATCGTAGGAAAGTTGGGTTTCTTCTCCTGCCCATCTGCTGTGAAGGCAAAAGAGCATCTTAATGGGATGTGGCCCTTTGAAAGGGGCTCTTGAAAGCCTAGCATCCTTGTGCACCCAAGGCTTGGTGACTCAAATGCACTTGTGATTTCACTGAAGCCAAGACACCAAGTGTTGGAGCTGCTGTGGGCTCTGATGGAGTGAGTGTCTCTGTAAACGTGGCATCAGGTCCTTCCTGAGCCTAGAGATTGACCATGTCAAACAGCCACAAACTCATGGGATAGTTGTGGGTCATCAGCCACCATCACAAGTGGGAATGGACAGCATCACCACGCAGCTCCCTCAAGCCCATCATGATAAGTAGCTCCATCCAAAGCTTCTGGCACAGAGGGTGGCCCAGGCCCCCTGCTCAAACTTTGGGCTGTTTGAACTGTTGGACTCCTGAGCACAATAATGGGTCTCGATGGCCGTGCACAGCATTACTGGGGATCACCCCATCTGTGGGCAGTGTGCTCCTTCAGCTCAGCCCGGGCCACGCTGTGGCCTGATCTCTGATGAAGGTGTCCTTACGGATGTGACCCTGGATGGTGGACAGCTGGCCACACATTTGTTGGGCAGAGGTGTGATGGACGCTGTGGCCTAGGTCACCTTCAGTGGCATTATTTCTGCAGTAGCAAGCTGAAGGGAGCTGAAGAAGAGGCCAGGAACCAAGGATACATTCTGCAATGAGATATGTGTGAAAGCAGCTGACAGCCAGTCAGCCCTTCTCCAATGGGGTCTCATTTGCTGATGGAATATCAGGTGGTTTCTGTGTTCCAGTTTGTGCCCGTTGCTCCTTGTCCTTTTGCTGGGCACCACAGAAAACAGCCTGGCTCCATCCACTTGACTCCCTCCCTTTAGGTATTTGTAAGCGTTGATAAGATCCCTCCTCAGTCTTCTCCAGGCTGCACAGCCCCAGCTCCCACAGCCTGTCCTCATGCAGGTGCTCCAAACCCTGACCATCTTTGTAGCCACTGCTGGATTCTCTCCAGCTGTTCCCTGTCTGCCTTGAACTGGGGAGCCCAGACCTGGACACAGCCTTCTAAAGGTGGCCTCACCAGGGCACAGCAGAGAGGAAGTATCACTTCCCTGGGCCTGCTGGCCATGCTCTCTGTAAAGCACCCCATAGCACCATTGGCCTTCCTACCAGCAAGGGCACGCTGCTGGTTCATGGCCAGCCTGTTGTCCACCAGGACACCCAGGTTGCTCTCTGCAGAGCTCCTTTCCAGCAGGACAGCCCCTAACCTGTACAGATGCGAGCAGTTATTCCTCCACAGGTGCAAGGCCTTACTCTTGCTCTACACTAAACCTCATCAGGTTCCTCTCCACTCAACTCTCCAACTTGTTCAGGTCTCGTCGAATGGTAGCACAGCCTTCAGGTGTGTCAGCCTCTCCTCCCAGCTTCTTATCATCTGCAAACTTGCTGAGGTTGAGTTCTCTTCCTTCATCCAGGTCACTGATGAAGACACTGAGCAAGACTGAATCCAACACCAACCCCTGGGGAGCACCACTAGTTGCAGGCCTCCATCTAGACTCTGTGTCATTGATCACAATCCTCTGAGCTCTTCCAGTCTGCCAATTTTCCATTCATCCCATTGTCCACTCATCTTCCCGCACTTACTAAGCTTACCTATGAGTATATTATGGGAGACAATGTCAAAAGACTTCCTGAAGTCAAGGTATACAACATCCATTCCTCTCTTCCCATCTACTTAGCCAGTCACAACGGGATAGATGGTGAGCAGAGGGTGGGTCTCTGCGTGATTTCCCCTTGGTGAATCTGTGTTGAGTCCTGGTAATCTTCTTTTCTCCTTTACCTCCAAGCTCTAGGGTTCCTGAGGACCAGTCTTATCAGTAAAACAAAGAAGGCATTCAGTAACTCAGCATTCTCAGTGTCCTACTTACCAGGGCACCCAACTCATTCAGCACCTTAACACCCTTTTTATGTTGTTTAGCCCAGAACTGCACATAATAGTCAAAGCGAGACTAAATACAGTAGGAGAATCCCCTCTTTTGACCATGTGCTGATGCAGATGCACCCCAAGATACAGTTCATCTTCGTGGTTACCAGGGCACGCAGCTCCAAGCTGCTGTCACCAGCCCCCCCAGGCTCCTCCTGCACAGCTGCTCCCCAGCCACTCATTTCCCAGCTGTGCCTGTGTCCAGCATCGCCCCAGCCCTGCTGCTCCAGTCCCTGCTTCTGGTGCTGTTGCACAGTCTTGGCTTGCCATCGTGTGGCAGAGACAAACACTGGCTCCTGGCAGGGGAAAGCAGCCCTGCGAGGAGCATGTCAGCCAAGGACGGCAAAACTGTGACAGCACACAAGGAAGGAAGGTGTTCCTGCAGTGGGGTACAGAGCTGCTCCCAGCCGGCAAGGCGGGCACAGAGCTGCATCGAGTTTGCTCAGAGGGGAATGGGACTGACCCGAGGCTGCATGTGGGGGCACAGGGCTGGTGTGGGTCTGCTCTGCGTCTGCTGGGATGGTGATGGAGCAGACCTGAGGACACTCGGAGTGGCTTTGGGACGGAGCCACTGGAGGGGGTAACTGGGCTCGAGGCTGTCTTACAGGCACTCACTGGCATTCTGTGTCTGCCGTGTCTCTGCCAGGCTCCTCAGCTGCATCTTTCTCAGGGACTTGGCAGCAACTATGGGTGTTACTAGAGTGGCCTGCAGAGCAGCAGAGATTGCTAGTGGTATCCACTGCACAGAGACAAGGCGTGTGTCCACCATACCTTGGCAAGACTCAGGTCCTTTGCCTGCACATGGTTGGAAGCAGCTGGAAAATGGAAAGCCAGTGGATTCAATGCATGGGGCAGAGCTGTGGTTCAAGGACCACCTCACATAGCTGGTGCTGCAGGGGCAGAAGGACAGAGGGTCCCCAGAGCTGGAGCCAGGGCTGAAAGGCAGCTGAAAGCTCTGCAGCCCTTGCGGAGCCAATTCTCAAGGCAGCCAGGGCATCTGCCAAGGAGACCCCAGCAGGATGCTTGGCTCCCTATCCTGCACAGTGGCTGCTCCTCCCAGGGGACCAGGCTCCAGAACCCATCAGCTTGCATGCAGGGCCAGCCCAGTGCCCTGGCCATGGCCACAGATCTGTCCCTGCGACTTCACTCCATCCAGGCTGACAGCGCCAGGGGATGCACTACCTCCTGCAGCCCCTGCAGGGCAAGCACAGGAGAGGCATAAGCAGCCTATTTCCCATATGAGGCCTCCAACTAATAGCTCCCATGCCTCATGGAACACCATGTTTTTTTCACAGATCTGTCAAAACATTCAAGGCTCTTCCAGAGTAACAGCAGGAAGGACATGGCTACTTTCTAACAGATTACTAGTTAGGGCTCATGCGTTTGGTGAGATTTTAAGACCTAGCCAGGTGTCTGGCATCAAGCTCTGGAGGTTTGACTATGACCCCTGGAAGATGGCTGCTTTGTGACCTGAAAGAGCCCAGAGACAAAGCATTTCATTCAGCTCACAGGGAAAAGAAAGGATCTAGAAGACATCAAGAGAAAAGTGTTACAGATAAGAATGCTCTCTGCTAACCAAGTAAGAAAAAGAGACTGTGAGTGTCCATCTGGCTCTGCTTGGGATGCATCAACCTTCTTTTTCACAGAATGGATGAGGTTGGAAAGACCAGAGGCTGTCTGGTCTAACCCTCTGCTTGAGCAGGCCCACCCAAAGCAGGGTGACCAGGACTATGGTCCAGATACATTTATTTGCAATGCAATAAATGTGTTTTGTTAGGACAGATATTTGCCGTGTTCATTTTACTGGTGGGCTGCAGCTCTACTACAGCTTCATCTCTCTTTTCCAAGCTGTGTGGCTTTCTGTGCCTTCCCACTGAACTCTGCAAAGCTGGGCTCTACCACCAGCAGGCAGAAACTGAACCTCATGCTTGTCTTGCCTCATTTTGGCCTGCTTCATCATCTCTAAGAACATCTCAGACCGCAGAGGAGCTGGTAATGAGGAAGCTGGCCAGCATGTCCTCCTGGTTGTGGTGCTTGGGCTAGAACTGAGCCAGAAGCATTGCACAGAGAGGTATGTAGTGTGGGTACAAAGAAGAGACTCCTCACAGCATCCCCATGTACCTGGCCAGACCAGGAACTTGATAGCTGGAGGCATCCTGCACCGTATGATTGCACTCTGGGACTGAGCTGCAGCCTCCATGGAGCTGTCAGCTGTGTGGTCTCTGTGTGGTACAGCAACATCCCCTTTTCTAAACCTCCTGGCCAGCCTCTGTGTGCTCATCAGGGCAGGTGAGAGATTGAGAATAACCTCCTTTGACCTGCTGGCTGTGCTCTTTTTAACGTGCCCCAGGGTACCAGTGGGCTTCTCATGGGATAGTATGAGCCTCAGCAGGTTGTGCTGCTTTACTCCCTCATCACCACCACCCTTTTTGTTTCACCACTATTGAATGCCCAGCAGCAACCAATGCCTTCTCCATGCTTGCTCTTGCAGTTAGTGCTGGATTCATCTGTTGCTGAGTTTAAACTGCCCTGACCAAACGCAACCAGGAATGGCAGCAGAGCCATTATTCCACATTACTGGAGGTTCCACCTTCTGGCAGGCCTGTATATCCCATTAAATTCCAAAATCTGGGCTTTTGACGCTCAGGTGGAGTGGGCTATGAGGTCCAGTTGGACTTCTGACCTAGATTTCCAGTTCTGAGACCACGCTGTGGAAAATTCTAAGCACAGATGTAAAAGCGAGATTAAATAAATAAGAATTACATTGACAGGTATGCCACCAAGGAAAGGTCTCTATCAAGGGAAGAACAACTTCTTTTGCTGGTATTCGTGTCCAAAGGATTTGTAAAGCTATATTTAAACAGGAAAATCTCAGCTGTTGTGTATTTCTGGGTAGATATAGACAAAGATAATAAATACATTATATATACACACAGACACTGCAGGATGAACTACTGCATGCTAAAACCATATGGTCTTCTCTCCTTAGAATAGCATAAATGTGTATCTTTATTCATAAATATATAAATGCATTTGCAGTGCATTTGGTCAGCTCAAGCAGTCCCAGGCTGAGCAGCAGCATTCCTGGCACACATACACACGCAGCTCCTGGGCTCTGCAGCCCAGAGAACCAGCATCTCCAAGAGGAAGAGCAGAGCCAAGGGGATCCCCAGCACCCATGGTTGGGTGCCATCACCACACTTCGGTCAGCAAGTCTCTGTGTGCGTGTCAGGATTCCCCAAACCACAGCATCCTGGCATTCTGCAGCCTTGTTCCTCCACTTCCTCTGCCAGAGAGGAGACGGACGGCCTGGAAGCCAGGCAGGATGCAGCCATCTCCTCTGTGTTTTGCCCTTTTGCAAATTGAGCTGCTCTATGGCCTCTGCTCTGCTTAATTGATCCAATGCCCATCTCCAGCAGAAATAAAATAAAACAAAATCGTTCTCCTGTCTCATTCATAATTTGCTTCAAAGAAAATGCGCTTCTGCCTGAGTGAATGCCCTTCAGGGATACTTTAAATTGTCACAATGCATAAGGCTTTCCCTGAAATCTGCATTTTTACAGTGCTGAGTCTCCACCATAGCCCCTGGAGCCACGCTTAATGTATTTCAAGGGATGTAAAGACTTGCCTAAGCAACTTGGCTAGAAAAGCTAAGATTGCTTTGATCTAATTTCTTCCCATCTTTTCTCTCAGAAAAAAAAACACAAAAAAACCACAACATAACAGGCGAGTGTTGCTTTTTTTCATTCTGGAAACAAAGAAGAAAGCCAAATGCCAGCAAGAACTTCTTGACCCAGCTCTGAGAACCCACTAAATCAAACCCAAAAAACCCAACTGCAGCAGGACGAGAGGTGTAAAGATCCAAGTCCCTGTGGGATCAGAGCCACTGCAGCTGATTCAAACTGGTCTTGCTGCTTAAGGAACACACTGAGAAAACAGCAAGGTTGATCCCAACATCAAACCATGCTTCAAGAAAGTAGCTAGGGTGTTCAGTGGGTACAATCTGCAAACATGAAGCCCCACTAGAGGTCTGTAATTAACTCCAGACCTAATGATAGAACAGAATACCGCCAATGGAGCAGCCATCACTGCTGATGCATGCAGAAGATCTCAGACCTGAGCACCTTTCCTATGGATTTGCAGGACATGAGCCAAAAGCAAGCAGAAAGTCACCAAATGCCCTTCAGCTGCATTGCTTTAGTGATGCTAGACTGCCTCCACAGGTGCACAGCCAGCACCTACAATGATCGCCCCTTTCTTTTCCCAGCTTGCCTTGCCTGGCTTTCTTTCCCCCTTTCTTCAAAGCCACTTTCACTGCAGAATTCTTCAGGGAAAGAGTGTTGAGCTCAGCCTGCTGCCCTCCTCCTCCTCTCTGTGGGTGCTGCTGAAGAGCCCCAGAGGCTGCCCAGTCCCACCACACCAGCTCCCTTTTCTGCCAGCACTGGGAAGAACAGCATCCAGTTCTGCTGCTGGTGAGCATACAGGCTCCTTGGGAGAACAAGTCCCAAATTAACTGCAAGTAAATACCTGAAGGACTGCATCTAATCTATGAGCCTCAAGGTCAGATTGGTAAACTCTCTCCTGCCACTGGAGAAGGAGGAAAAGCCTCTTTTTGCAGAGGTTCCTATTCATGTCCTAAAATGTTTCAGTGAGGGGCAAACTCAGGGTGGTGTTTTATCTGTAGCTTGATTTCTGAAATCCATCAAGAAAATTCAAGCACATCTCAGTCTGAAATAATTAATCGGGAGATCTGAAAACATTTCCTATAGAAACGTTTCTCATTAGCTGGCAGATTATTTTGGTGGCACACACAGTTATCATAAAGAGCATGAAAACTTTCAGCCCATCCAATTTAGACTTTCCGATGTTCAGAAATAATAAAAGAAGCAATACAAGTAATAAGGCAGCAGGGAGGACACAGGCCAGGCGTGATGAATGGTGCATTCCCACGCCAGCCTTCCTCTCTATTTCATGTGCAAACCGTAAGAAAGCCCTCTGCTCTACTGCCCACAGCCCCATGTATAGTGGATGTGCACGTAGATGGTGTGGGCAAACACCAAGCTCACTTTTATAGCAATGTTTACCTTACTGCCCAGTGCTTTGGGGCCCTGGGAGACGCCTGCTCCCAGCATCCATGGTGCCACCATGGGATATGGGAATATCACCGTGGGACCAGGGCCTGCATGTTGCTGCATTTGCTGTGCCATGAGGAGAAAGAGGCAGAGGGAAAATCTCCTTTGTTTTCCTCCTCTCCTGCTTGCACGAAGTTAGAAGTGTTAAGCTGGACTTTCAGCAGACCTTCAGTCCCACGGTACCGATGGAGCAGGGCCAGCTGAACACTTGAGGAGATCTGGAGCCATGAGTCACTATGGCTCATTTCCCCTTCTCCAGACAGAGCCAGACCCACAGGCATCCTCATCAGCTTTGCAGGGTGAAAGCACCCCGCCAAGCAAAGCTCACCCACCTGATGCTCCTTTCTACAGCTCAAGGCAGGCCGTAGATGCTCAGATATCAGACAGCATCTTCTCCTTTGGCACAGCTCCAGCTGGGGTCCCAGGGCTGGCCTGGTGCATTGCAAATAGGTGTTATAAGGCCAAGGAGACAAGCAGGAGCTGGTGTGAGGCTGGGAATGAATTATGGATGTGCCGGCCTCCCTGGAGAGCTTGTGGTGGGGAGCAGAGGGGCTGCAGGGCACCTCCTGCTGCTGAGATGATGGCTTTTGCTTAGCAGACCTTGCAGAAACACCTTGTGGGACACATCCAGCAGTGCACAGCTTGATGGCATGGCCAAGTCACAGGCCCTGGTCCTATGCGTTGCAAGTCCAAAACCACGTGCTCACCCTTCTCCATTGAGTTTTGAAGTCCACTTCAGAATTGTTTCTGACTTTAATACAAAAGCAACTGTGCTTCTTGAGACAGGCACACAACCAGCAAGAGAGACGCCAAGGGCTGAAGTCCAAAACCATTTATTGAAAGAAAAAGTATTGAAAGTTAACACAGAACCAAAGCTGGACACGTAGGAAGAGGGATGACGTTTTGTCAGGTTTCTTAAAGGGTCGTCATATCTCTTATCTTACACATAGTCTGTTTGTCCCATTCCACAGATGCTACTTCAGTGCTTTGTGAAACAAAGAGATTTTTTTTCTCTCCCCTGGAGTGGCATAAAAATATACCTGTCAACTCATGCTCTATACGTACTATAGGCTGCGTTTCTACTCAGTGGGAAAATATTACCATACCATATGTAAAATTAAGAATCATTCCACTATTTTATTTATCTTACTGAAGTTTTTTTTTTTTTTTTGTGCACTAAAACTGAAGTCTCCTTAGATTAGACAGCTCCACAATTTACCTGTGATCTTTTTAGGCACAGATACAAGTTACGGCTTATCTTCCATCCTGCTCCCAATACTTGAGAAGGAGCAGGCAGAGAGGGTCAGACCCAGCCAGCCTGATGCTGTCAGGGAGAACTGAACCATGGTGGCCAGGTGAGAGCCACAGAAGCAGCCTGGATTTCTAGAGGCCCAGCAATCTGCACCAGAAATGCAGTTGGTTCATGGCAGAACTGCAAAGACTGGTGTGGAGAGCACACTCCCTGAGGATTTGCCACATGAACACCACTTCTTCCAATGCAGCTACCTGGTCACTGTTGGAGAGCAAACTTTTCTCTTTCTAAAGCAACAGCTAGGCTCTGAATGCCACTTAAAGCCAGAACATTTCAAATTTGACTCTCATTAAGGTACATAGACAACACGGGCAGAGTTTGCAGTGGGGAAATAGGAGCAAGGAGGCTGGAATGAGAGACAGCATGGGAGCAAGGTGCTCCAAAGTTGGAGGTACTCCAAATGTCCAAAGTGACACAGCTCTCAGATGATGCAAGATAAGGATAATGCTACACAGGCCAGCTGATCTTCTTCACCGTGCCCTGGAGAAAACTGCCATGCCATGGCTGTCACTTCCTTGTCCAAACCAGGGACATCTCCAGGGGACCAGCATGTGCAGCCTCTGCCAAGGCAGGATGGTGCGAAGTTGAAAAACCACAGAAACCAGCCAAGCCAAATCACCAGGAGCAAAGACAGGACGCACATGGCAGGGGGAAGGTCTGTTGTCTGCAGCTGGAGGGCAGCTCCTTTCCCAGTGAATAATCCCACTTTGCCCACTCTGATCTTGTTCTCCTAGAGATAGAAGTCACCACTGAAAGTGTGGGGGTGATCCGGCAGCACTTCTGCATGGGGATGCAGCTTGCAGGGGGGAGCAGGGCTGCCCTTTGGCACATCTGTAGGGAGTCCCGTGCGAGAGCCAGGCAAAACACAGCTGCTGTCAGGCTAGGAGAAGAGAGAGGAAAGAGAGTGGTGAAGTATTCTGTAGTGTTTTACTGACACTGATGGGCTGGGTGCCCAGGGGATGCTGCTGGGAGGGGAAGATCCTGTATTGCTTCCCCTGGAGGTGCAGGGGATCAGCAGAATCCCTGTACTTGTTGCACACCTTTCCCCAGCTCACATTGACAAGGTTGAAAGCAGTGCAAGTCCATCCATACTCCCCAGTGGACACCAATTTTCACCCACTGACTTCATAATCAACCTTTGCAGAGCTGACCATGTATTGCAGCCCCACAGTTCACTCATTAAACATATCTGTAAATTACAGGCTCTCGCTCTGCATTTGGAACAGGGCAGTGGTCATGACACTGGTCATGGCACCAAACCTGCTGGAGTTTGAGAAGCATTTAGACAACACTGTCTGTACTGTAAAATAGCAGATCTTCATCTCATATGGACCACCCATCAAAGCTTAACATCGCATGGCTGGAATATGCCATAGAAAGGACAAAGCATACGGAAACCATACCATACCCCTGACAGCCAAGGTCTAAAGGGAAAAATCCACATTCTGACCTTCCGTTCTGCAATGCTTGGTGCAAAGAAAAGCCCCTGAAGTCCTTTTTCTGACCGCAGAGTGGCAGAGCAAGGTGATTCCTGCCTACCAAACAGGCAGTGCATGCCTTCCTGTGCTAAGACCCCCCAGGAAATCCCAGCACAGAAAATATGAGCTCAAGTGCAAAGAGAAACCTTCACCTTGTGGCTGTTCTCCTGGCTCAGTATGGAGGTGTACAATTCATAGGAGTTTGCTGGAGCCTCCAGCACACCGCCAGTGCTTCCAAAGTGCTCTGCAGATGAGCTCAGGAAAGGGTACATGGAGGGAATAGAGCTTGGATGCGTCTCAGGAACAAGCTGGTATGAGGAAGATGGGAAAAGCCCGGAGTAGGGAACCATCTCCTCCTGGGACCTCTCACAGTCTACAGCGTCCATGCTGCATAATCCATTCAGACTGGAGCCTAGTGCTGGCACGGCAGGCCCAGGCACTGGACCCAAGTAGTCCTGACGCTGGCAGATCAAGTCTTGGCTGATGCCATAGAAATCAGGCTGAGCTGAGGATGTCAGGAGAGGGGAGACATAGTCCTGCCAGGGGCTGCTGCTGCTGCTGGTGGGGAGGAAGCGTGGAGCAGAGGGATGATGGTGGGCACACAGCCTGTTCATCAGCAAGCGCCGGCCGGCTTTGTGTTTCGGCTGGCTTGGTGCTGCCCCACGTCCTCGGCCCGGGCCAGGCAGGGAAAAAGTCTGGAGAACATCCTCTGGGGTTGGATGCACAGCTGGGAAGTCACCGTCCAGCTGCTGAGCCTGCGGCGGGGCTCCCAGGTGTGAGCTGGGAGCTACGGTCCACGGAGCGACCTGAGAGAGATGCAGGAAGCGGAGCAGGTCCTCCTCCCCAGCGCCTCTGCTCTGCAGGCCTGCAGGCAGCTCGGCCTCCGTCGGCTTCAATGGCAGCGGGGACTGCTGTGCCAGCGCATCATAGAGAGGATGCTCCCATAGCAGAGCAGCAGTTTGGCCTGCGACAGTGCCAGGCTGCTGTGTTTGCTGGGATGGGTACTGCAAGTCCTTGGCCTCTGCGTGGGCCTGGTATGCAGCAGAGCATCCCAGTGGGCTCGAGGTCGTGCCTGCCAGGGGACGAGCCTGTAGGTCTTCCTTGTGCTTGTTCCCCGGCGTGGTATGGATGTAGGAGAGGATCTCGTTGCTGGTGAGGAAGTCATTCAGGGACAGAGTGTGATCGGGGTCTGTATTGACCATCACCATTTTCTCATCCAGGAGCAGGAGCTCCAGGTCTTCAGCGTTCAGCCCCAGGCTCTCCAGTGCACTGAAGAGCTCGTTGTTGGAGCAGCTCTCGTCGCTGTTAATTGTCAAGGAGTTCAAGGTGGCCAAGAGAGGGTCCTCCTGCTGCAAATGCACCCACTCCTCTTTGAGGCTGTCCTTCCTTGAGGAAACTGGAGCGGTGCTTGTGCTCCAAGCCCGTCCTGCACCCAGGGAGGACGTGTCCTCGAGGTGGGCCAAGAAACTGCTGTTGAAGGTGTGGTTGGGTGAAGGAGCTGGCTGGGGGGCATATGCTGCCTTGTCCTGCTGCAGTACAGCACTCAGCAGAGAACCAGGGGCAATGCTGTCCTTCTGGGAGCATCCTCCATTGCTGTGTGAGGTCTTCTTGGACTTGCTGATTTTCCCTTTGCTCTGGAAAGCATCACAGAAGCCCGGGAGAGGGAAAGCACTTTGGTATAAGAGTGCTTCTCCTGTAGCAAAGGTGAAGGGAAGATGCATGGATCGTTTCCGAAGGTGCTCTCCTCCTTCTTCATCTCTGCAGGGGAGGAAGAGGAGACCGCTGTTTGCACATGTACAAGCACCTGCTGTAAACTGCTTCTGCAATGCAGAATTGCAATTTGTGTCATCCCAGGCCCCTTTACTACAACCAGCCCATGCGCACCGATGCATGCACACACAGGTGTGCTTATGTACAAACAAATGCACTCACACAAGGGGTCTCTGTGTGACGATGATGTATTCAGGCTTGCTGTTCTTGTAGACAAGCCGTGCATTGGCCTGCACCCACTTCCAGTGCTTGTCCTTTGTCAGCAGGCGGAAGACAGTCAGGCCACTCTCCCCTGTCTTCATCACTGCCGGGAGGAAGCACAGATGCTGATGCCCATCAGCACATCACCTCAGGCAGGACTGCCTCAAGCAATGCTGCTGTTGCCAGCAGGGATAAGCAGGTAGAGTCACAACAGAAGGATGCCCTGGCTGGCTCCATGAGCAGGGAACATGCCTCCCTGGCTAGATGCACCTCCCTACTCGCTACCAAGAGCATTGCAGCAAGGCATAAAGCAAAGCGTCTTATGGACAAAGAGCTACCTGGCTCAAAACAGCTACCAAGGGAGCTTTGGCCTCAGAGGTGAGCATAAAGGGAAAAGGACACTTACTTCTGATGTGGTTCTCGGCACAGTAGAGCATGTCAGCAGCATGGACAAACTGGTAGCCGGTGCCACACATCCGCAGCTCTGCCTCGGTGTAGCCCAAAACAATCTTCCCCCTACAGGAGAATGCACCCAGCTCAGTGGCAGGTCCAGGTGGGACATCACCCGGGCTCAGCACGAACCAGCACAGTGGAGGCACACAGCATCACCCCACAGATCAGCTCTGCCACCTACTTGGCATCACATGCCAAGGGAGTGAAGTCCAGTTTGTGCTTTGTCCTGAAGATCATGTTCTTGGTTCTGATCTCCAGGATGGATGGGGGCTGCAGAGGGGTGGAGATAGCAAAAAGAGCCAGCTGCGGGGGCAGCGCAGACCCATCTTCAGACCTTTTGTTCTGCCCGTGAAGGAATCTCAGCCTGCCTTGAAGGTTTAAAGCCTAGAAAGAGAAGATAAGGCCAGTGTCACACACATTGCTGAGTGGAGGGAAAGAGAGGGAGGAGAGCTCCATGGGAAACAAGCCATCTTGCTGCAGAATTGATGCAAAGAACCAAGCCCCAGGAGAAAGAGGCTGCCCAGCAGGAGCAGTGAACCTCCATACAAAGGAGATACACACCCACTCTGTATGAGTCTGACACTGCCCAGGCCAGGATAACACCACAGGTCCAGGAGTATTGCTCCTTGTGGCCTCCTTGTTCCCTGATGGGTGCAGAGGGAGGCTTAAAAGAATGCTATGCTGGTCTCCCCACAACAGCAGCTCATCACTGATAACCCAGATGCTGCAATTGCATCAACGCATCACATCATGCATGGGCTGCTCTTTGTTTGACGTGAGCTACACCTCAAGCCCACCAAGAAGCATTGCTTATTAGTGACGGATAATCAGAACATCTGTTCAAGGTTCAGTGCTACTGAGAGGACAGGAATAAAATCCACAGGAAGAGGTGCAGGCCAAACACAAACACACACAAAAAAAGCAGAAAAATCCCCTTCTTGAGGCAGGCAGAAAAGAGTTTCAACCCTTTCAATGTCAACTTTCACGCTCCATCATCCCTTAGCATGAGCCTGCTACAGACCTGCACTCACCAGGAAGCCAGAGGAATTATCCAGGAGGCAGCGAAACCTGCACACAAAGCTCCTTTCCAGAAAGGAAGAGTTTTCCAAGGGCAGTTGATCAGGCTTGTAGGCAACAGCAGGAAAGCTGAGACTCTTCCTCCCTGTAGGAGAGAGGGGTTGGGGAAGCAGTAAAGGCTGGTAGTCCCAGTCCTCAGCAAAGGGTGGTGGTCCCCAGCAAGGGCAGCATCGTGGACCACAGCTTCTGTGGGACATATCGGCAGAAGCTATGCTTTGTGTTTTGGATGAATCTGTGGCCACAAGGATGCAAACTGGGAGCAGCTGGGAGCTGTTTCCCCAGTGCCTGTGGGGAATGGAGCATCTCGTGCCTACACGTACCTTCAGGAGAGGGCTCACCCTCAGCACTTTGGGGTGGGTTGAAGGCCCAGTGGAGGTTGCGCCTGAATTCCTGGTGGTCCTCAGTGTGGATCAGCTTGAAGATGCTCTGGTGCATAACATCTGTCTAGAGAAAAAAACATCTGAGTGAGCTACATGGCCTGCCCCAGCCCCTGCTGTTGGCCATATCCCACCACGTCTCCCTGTGCTCAGGCCTCTAGCTGAGTGGGGTTGGACACTCCCCACCAGAGTTGACGTTGGACTGGTTTAGGGCACAAAAAGCACAGCATTTTTTAGACGCTTCAATCCCTCTGCTTTGAGCTCGGTACAGCAGGGGCACTTCACATCTCAAATTCCCAAGCCACTGAACCCATAGGGAGGGCAAAAGGCTTCCCCTGTTGTAGGTCTCATTCCTGCTCCCTTTGGGATTTTTGAGCCTGCAGAAAGAAGGGATGGTAGCAGGGCCAGGACACCCAGCAGCACAGACTTCTCCTTGCCTTCTTCCCTGTATGTGAAGCCCCACATGGCCCTCCAAACCCATCACTGCAATTCAGGGGTGTCCCACGAACCTGATGAAATCCCAGGTAGTCCTGGATGGTGTGCGAGGAGTAGAAGATCAGCCCTTCCGATGTCACCACCAGCACAAAGCCATTGAGTGCCTAGGAGAGAGAGCAGGTCAGCAGCTGAGCTCTACCCACATCACCCTGTCCTAGCAGCTCAGATTCAGACATTTATCCACATCCTATGCAAAGAGCAAGCACAAATCTCACAATGACTTGCAGAATGAAACCAGATACATTGAGGACCCCATCCATTCTGGAATCCTGGTGGAAAAGTGCCTTTCTGACAACAGGGGATCAATGTGGCATTTCACATTGGCCGCATTAAATTTGACCTGTGTCTGCCTCTGTGGCTCTGCCTGCATAGTTCCCATCCTTCCTACAGACCAGGGAGGATCCTGGCAGCTGGGGGAATGAAGACAGGGGATGTGCAGTGAGGAACAAACACGCTACATATCCCAGCGTGCTGGCAGTGCCTGCTGCTTTCACACCCCTTCCACGTCCCCCAGGTGCCAAGGACCCACATGGGCTCTGCCCACTCTGCTTACATGGAATCGCCCCGCGGCAGTACTGCGTGACAGCAGCAGGACCAAACTTTGGCGTTGTTAATGCCAAAGTTAATTTGTATTTTTAAATATTTATTTATTTATGCATACTCTACAGTTCAGTGGCCCTTCTGTCCACTCCAGTAGCTGCAGGACTGCAAAACCAACATCTAAGGGAACACTGCATTCCCAGGCCGAGCTGCTCAGAGCCTCTGTCCTCCCCAGGCAGGGCTCTTTCCTACCAGCTTAACACATTTGGGTGGTAATTTGGGTGTTCTCTCTGAGACAGCAGCCTCAGGCTGGCAGGAGGAGGGACCAGGGCCAGTGTCCCTTGCCCCTGGAGATCTGTGAGGATCACAAGGTGCAGAGGAGTTGCCTCATAGGTTTGACCGCGCAGTTGCTGTCCTGGACAGCTTTAGCATCCAGAAGTCAGAGCGCCCTCACAGAGCTCTCACGAGCTGATACCATCACCCAGCCACCTGTCCCTAAGGACACCAGGTCCTCCTGGATCCCAAAATCTGGCTGCAGGCAGGGCAGCCAGCCCCGTCCCACTTCCCCCACTTGGCTATCCACAGACATCAGGATCAATTAGAGTCTAGCGCGTTGTCTCAGCCAAGTCTGGCTATTGTTGCTGCCAATTCCCATTTCATTGTCCAGGTCCGTGTTTCTCCCCCCTCTCCTTCCCTTTATCCCAGGCACAAATGCTCTCTCTATTTACTGGGTTGACCTCAGTGTGTGGGAATCTGCTGCAGAGGTTAATTAGTGCTGCCAAACGCTTTTTAACCCTTTGAGCAGCCCCGGAGGCATGGCCTCCTCCGTGTGCTGGTGAGCACAGTCTGGCAGCATTCTGTCCTTGTTCAATGGTGCTGGAGAGAGGCAGACTGGAGGCAATATGCACCTGCATGGCTGCACACCCGAGGATGCTGCACCCAGTCCTCAGTCCTAAAGCCCAGCCGCATCCCTCAGCCCTGGATGAGACTAAAATGGAGCTGTTCACACCCTGCTTGGTGCCTCTACAAAGGCAGCATCCAACCTGAGGAGGAGCCTGATAAGCAGGGCATCAACCCTTCCGAGCGCAACTCTGTGTTTTGACAGCAGAAAGCCCTCGAGGTTTTCATGATTAACCAGCTTGGCTTTAGCATTTCTCTCCCCAGACACCAAGATCCTGGCTCTGCAGCAATCAGGCAGGACAGTAATTATAATTACTGCTGAGTGAGCTTCTGGGTAGGTGCCAGATGACAGCCAGGCTGGGAACCAGGTAGAGAGGAACAGGGGGACTGTGTCCTCGTGGGACCTCGTGGTGCTGGAGCGTGACTCTTTATGCACCCCATGCATAAAGGCATGTGAGCATCCTCATCTGAGCATAAGGGCCACAGCGACTTGCTCCAGGAAAAGAAAAGGAGAGGCAACACTCCCTTTCTGCCCCAGGGATCCAAAGAGTCATAAACTCTGCTCAAACACACCCACTGTGAGTGAAATTACTGCAGTAAGTCCTGTAACCACTGTACTGACCAACAACTGCACCAGTGGGACAGCAGACGGCGTCCTCCCTTCATCACAGCATTCACCAAAATGTCTTGCAACTGAGAACACAACAGCCTGTTCTTTGGGCAAATCTCAAAGGAAAGAGGACCCAAGGAAAAAGTTCTTGAAGGCATCTGCCATGGAGAGGACCACTGACCTGCAGGAGCAGCTCGCCCTCCGGTACTGCTGACATGCCCAGAGCTGGGCTGCTCTCATGGTCTCCATCCCTCTCTGCTCCTTCAGCACCGTGGTTCTTCAGAGCAACTGCAGCAAAGCACAGTGAAGGGACATCAGTGCTGCAGTAACACCTCCAAGTCACCGCCACAAGCAGCCAGAACAAAGACGTTTCCCCTGCCTTTCCAGAACTCCAGAGTTCCTCTTTTATCCTCTTTTTCTCCTTTTCATTTCCATACCTTTAACAAACCCAAAGCAAAGAGCAGTTAAAGCCAAAGATCATTAAAAGAAGTAGGTATAATTGCTGGAACAGCTGCCCAGAAAGGCTGTGATGCCCCGTCCATCCCTGGAGGTATTCAAGGCCACACTGGATGGGGCCCTGGGCAGCCTGGGCTGCTATGAAATGTGGAGGTTGGTGGCCCTGCCTGTGGCAGGGGTGTTGGAGCTTCATCATCCTTGAGGTCCCTTCCAACCCTGGCCATTCTGTGATTCTGTGATCTGTGGAGTAACCATGAGATCCTGCACTCCATGCAAAAAAATCCACATGTTCAGTGAGCTCATCAGTTGGAAGTTCCCTCATCATTTAGTGATGGCCACAGAGGTCCTTTGTCCCAGGGGGTTCAATGCCTCTGTCCACCCCTTGCAAGGAGCCCTCAGCACCCATGCTATGCAGCCTGAACAAGCTGGGCATTGCAGGCACAGCAGAAACTCCCAGCAAGGAGAATGGATCGACTCTTCTCGTCTCTGTGAGTAAAATGCAGGGGCTATAAATTATTGAAGGTCTCCTCTCCTCCTCTGGCAGCTTCCAGATGGCTACGCTGGAGGTGCAAGACAAATATAAACCTGGTGGAGAACAGAGTCAAGGGTTGCTGAGGTCTGGTTTAACGGTTTTGTGTTTGCCAGCAGAAAGAAAACTTGCAAGTAATGGTCTTGAATCACAAACACTGCATAAATATAGACTTCACTATTGGCATCTGGGCTGCTCCTAAGCTATGGGACCAAAGGACACATCAGTTAAAATCAGATGGTACATTGTCCTCTGTACCAACACCTGCCACTGAACCCAGCCACCATCCTGCATTCCCCATGAGGGTTTTCATGACCTTCCAGACCATCCTCAGAGCCCCAGAGATGTTCTGCTCTTGGCCAGGACATCAGCCTCACTGCACATCAGCCTCCCGAGGAAGGTGAGGAGAGATTGCAACCTGAAAGAAGTGGTCCTTGGGCACAGGAGGGAGGGCTGGGGGTCCTTCTGCATGCTCAGCCTGGGGAAATGATTCACGGGAGGCCGAAGGGACACCTCACTGGTGAACTCCTGAACCTGCAGGGGCTTTGCAGACCTGAGAAATCTCTGCACCAGCAAGCTGGTATTAACATTTTTGAGAGGATATATCCCAGCCCCCTTCCCTTTCTTCCATGCAGGCAAAACCTTCGAGTGGAAACAAGATTTTGCATCGGTCACAGCTTAAAAACAAGAAGACTCAGACCGAAATCCAGCCCTGGGGTTGATACAGGAGAAGCAGAGGAGAACTCAACCACCTCATGGCTCTTCAGGAGCAGCAACAGTTCATGCCCAGCCTCCTGGCTGGCATCACTTAAGGCAAAAAGCCACACTTATTCTTAATGGATACAACAGTTTTACTTATAATACCTACCACAGATCCCCGTTGGCACAAATTTCATTAAATAGATTAATTATTTATCCCTTGTCTGAACGGTGCAGAGGCAGCAAGTTCTGTAACCAGGCGTGGTGAATAATGAATGTCCTGCTAAAAGATCTAATTGCACATCTAAAAGCAAGGAAGGCCTCATCTACACATCCCTGTTGCACCACTGAAGGCACACTGGTCTCAAAGGAAGAGCACGTGCACAGGTTTAAACAAGGACAAAGAGGACAGTGGTGTGTCAGGCTGTCACTTCTTTTTGCAGCTCTTCTAACCCTTGTAATGCTGATAAATCACAGTCCTTCAAGTAATGACAATCCTTCACACTCAAACAGTGGCAGGACAAGGGGCAATGGCTTTAAACCAAAAGAGGGCAGGTTTGGAGTGGATATATATAAGAAATTCTTTACTCAGAGCGCTGGCACAGGCTGTCCAGAGGAGCTGTGGATGCCCTATCCCTCACAGTGCTCAAGGCCAGGCAGGGTGGGCTTTGGGGTCCCTTCTGACCCATCCCATTGTATGGCTGGGCTTTGGGGTCTCTTCTGACCCATCCCATGGTATGGTTGGGCTTTGGGGCCCCTTCTGACCAGTCCCATTGTATGGCTGGGCTTTGGGGTCCCTTCTGACCCATCCCATTGTATGGTTCTCTAAGCTCCAGGAAACAAGGAAGCACCATTTCAGGCTTGGGAACATGGCCCGCAGCTGAAGTGCTGGAAGACTGCTCATGCTGGTTGATCTTAGGCATTGCAACAGAGGGTAAAGACTCCCTCCATCCTGATTGTAACACGCGGAGAGAAAGCTGCGCTTCCTGCTGTTTGGAAATAGCTTTGCAGACCCTCGCAGTGCCCCCTCCAGGACAAACCTCTTGTCCCACGGGTTGACGCGGGCCACCTGCCTGCACCCAGGGCTTGGCTCCTCAGGAGCTGGGCCCAAGGGGAGGGATTAGGGGAGCCAGGCACCACCAGGCTAAGCTGACACATCATGTGCTGCCCCTCGGGTGTCCCCGAGGTGAAGCTGGGGTCTGGCACGTGATGGTGGCAGCCAACTGCAGCTCCGTCCCACCCTCCTGGACCTGGCCAGCGGTGCTGGGTTTAGTGCAGTACCACCTGGATGGGATGTGGGATGAAGCAGGGCTGGGCTGGATGGCTTTCCCCAAAGGGTCTGCATCTCTGGAAACACCACGCGAGTTCACAAAGCCCCAGGTGTGATTCCTGGCAACAGGACATGGATCTGAAGGGATGAGCGCAGCGTGATGGTGACCATCTATGTATAGATCAAGATACTCAAATAAAATTAATAGTAATTGATTTTCAAATAGGTTGGGAGAAACAACAGCCTGGAGACGACAGCATTCCTGGCTTGCAGTGAATTATTTAAGAAGGGGGCTGGAGAAATGGCAGCTGGCAGAAACCTGCTGGTGCACTGATTGATCCACTTGTGGGACAGGCTGCCTGCTATCAGTAAACCAAACAATAGAAGTCGAGGAGGGAATAGGCTGTGTATTTTGAAGAGGAGCACTGCAGAAGCTGCTCTAAGGTGAGCTTCATCTCACACGGCTTCTTAGAGTGGCATCACTCTGCATTCACATCAAAAGGGACTGAAGACGCTCTGAAATCACCCAATTTTGTAGGCTGCTTTTCTCAGAGCTCCTGTTAGATAAACTGCTTAAATCAGGAGTTTTATTTATTTGTTTTTTAAGCAGCAGGAGAGCTTCAGCTGGATCCACAGGCACTATGTGCATCC
Organism: Centrocercus urophasianus; assembly: GCF_019232065.1. NCBI lineage: Eukaryota > Metazoa > Chordata > Aves > Galliformes > Phasianidae > Centrocercus > Centrocercus urophasianus. The sequence goes on from NW_024884756.1 coordinate 686,151, forward strand.
CAAAGGAGGAGGGTTTCCCCTCTTACACCTGAATTGCTGTGACCTGGCTTAAAGCAGGGCAGCCGGTCCTACAGCTTCAGGCACACGGGTGGCTCGGCTGCTGGGAAGATGAAATCAAACCGCATGGAATGACCAAGGCAAATAAAGAAAGAGAGAAGCTCAAAGCAGGGGATTTCCCAGTTTCTCACTCTGCTCACCAAGGTACCCATCTTACCAATGCCATCGGGATGTCGGGCTGCAGGCAGGGAGCTGGGATGGCTGCTCATGGCCCCAGGGTCAGCCCCTGCTTCCCTTCCCCAGCACAGCGCCCCGTCACACCGCACAGGAGGCCAACTCCACACACCCCAACCTCTGCCGCCGTGCTTCACGACAAGAGCAGCCATTTCAGAACTGCTCTAAGGAAGAACCGACCACCCTTTCGGTCTATAAATCCTACAAGTCTTTAAATGATTCATGTTTCAGGAGAGCAGTGAGCCTGCACTGCACCACACACCGTTACTCCTGAGAGAGCAGCAGTGCTCCCACAGCCCCCAGCATCACCACGATGGGTCTGAGGCTCCACATTGGGTTCTGTGGAGGTGGATGTGGGCAGTATGGAGCAGCGTGGGCTGCCCCAGCACGGCTCCTTAGCAGGGCAAAGCAGCACGAAGGCTGTGGGCGATACGGTCAAACAAACAAATCGACCCGGAGCTGCCAAGCAAACAACTGCTCTCTCAGGCCATTAATTTTTCATTCCATCCGCCTGCCAGTTCCACCGTGCTCGAAAGAGAATGGGAAAAAAAAAGAAAAAGGAAAAAAAAAAAAGACTTCCCATTCATTCAGTGATTTGGAGTTGGAAAAATATCCTTTGTGAGGTCACCGATAGCTGCTGCTGTTTGGCCAGCGTAGCGCAGGGCTGCCCGAACACTCCTCCTATGGGCTGTTAACTACAGCGGCAGAACGAAGGAAGGTATTTAGTGTGGTGTGTTTTAAAAGGCTCCCAAATAAACTCTAACCACACCGCGGTAATTATCCACTGTCAAACACCGAGCATTTCTCAGGTCCGTTACAACGGGAAAAGCCGCTCTCACAGTGCCTCCTCTCAGCCGTGCCCTCCAGCCCAAGCGCCAGTTTTCTACTTCAGTGCAACCCACAGACAGAACCAACTTCATCTCCGCACATCGCCCTGATTCCGCCGCGCCCGAAGCCCGCTTCGCCCCGAGCCGCAGCGGCACTCACCGCGGAAGAAGCTCTTAGCGCGGAGAAAAGCGGCGCTGAGCCGCAGGATGGACAGCTTGTCCAGACCGGCCGCCACCTCCTCGGGAAAGGGCAGCAGCGCGGCCAGCCGCTCCAGCTCCCGGTTCAGCCGCTCCCGGTGCCGCTTGGAAGGGTTGGAGCGCCCGGTGTCTGCAGCGTGCAGCCTGCGGGGTGCAGCCACGCGTTACCGCGGAGCCGGCGCGGAACCGGCACCGTCCATCCTCCGTCCCGAACCCAGCCCCGCTCTCATCCCTGATCCCAATCCCGCTCCCAGCCCCGCTCCTATCTCTCACCCTGATCCCGCTCCCGGTCCCGTTCCCATCGCTGACCCCGCTCCGCACTTACGCTCGGGCCGCCGGCTTCCTCCGCTTGCGCCCCGCGTACATGGCTCAGCGAGAGCCGGCGGCAGCCGCAGGAGAGGAACGGGGCAGCGAGGAGCAGCCCGGAGAGACCCCCGCAGGAGCGGCTCCGCCTCCGGCTGGGAAGGAGGGAGGGACGCGGGGACGCTGCGGGTGGGGAGGAGGTGGGCACCGGGACCGGGCGGCAGCGTGGGTACGGCGTGTGTGCGTGGAACGAAGCTGGGAGCTGGGCTCGGTCAGCCTGGGGAAGGCTGCGGGCAGAGCAAGCCGTGGCTCTTCTGTACCGGCAAGGGCTATGGGAAAGCTGGGTTCAGATCGGACAGAAGGAAGAAATTCTTTACTACGAGGCAGGTGAGGCCGTGGCAGAGGCTGCCCTGAGAAGCTGTGGATGCCCCTTCCCTAGCAGCGCTCAGGGCCAGGCAGGATGGGGCTTTGGGCAGTCTGTTGGGCTGGGTGGATTTTGGGGTTCCTGCCAACCCAAACCAGTCTGCAGTTCTGTATAGAAAACGCAGGGGATGGGCCAGGACCCTCCTCCTCCAGCCTTAGCCCAGAGAAAAACTGAGCAGCTTCCGCAAGTACTTGCTCAGCTGAGAGGGAAACGGAGAGATGCTGTTCGAGGTCACAGGTCACAGAGTGGCCCGGGTTGGAAGGGACTCCAAGGACCTCCAACCCCCCCAACACAGGCAGGGCCACCAACCTGCCCATTTAATACCAGACCAGGTTGCCCAGAGCCCCATCAAACAAACTGTCACACCACTTTTTAATACAAACCACATTTTAATACACAACAAAGTGCAGTGAGTGAGTTGCAGTCCATCTTTTCTTCCGCCCTGACGCTGGTGAATGACATACAAAGAAATCACAGAGTGGAAAATGAGACACTGCCACAAAAACAATCCACGGATGCACAGACATAACGCACACAGTCGACATGCAAGCAATGGAGCAGCAGGGGTCTGCTGCAGCCCCCAGTGGCAGATCACTGCAAGGTTTGAGGCTGGTCAATGTGTAAGGCTCACATCAGCTGCTTCTCCAGGCTGCTGCAGAAGGGTCCAGCATCGCTCTGCTGCCTGCACTCTACAGCTCAGCATCATCCCACCCAGTGCTGATGACTTGCCGAGGCCACAGGGCATCCTGCAGCATCCCTGCCTGGATCTGGTTTATTAAGGATAGATGGAGGGCTGATGGAGCTCTGTCTCAGAAACAAATTTTAAAGCCACAGAATCGGTCCTAAGCACAGAGGCAGGCGGCAAGCGCTGCCTCCCTTGATGCCTTTCTCATTGCTTTGGCAAAAAAACACACCATCCTCCATCTGATGGCATGGGTAAAGGTAGGGAGAAAACCAGGGGAAGGAGCCATCCCTGTGGTCTGAAGCACCTCTTTCCCTCCCTGGGTTCACTCACTGTGCACACAGCTGCAGTTACCTCACCCCACTGTCTCTCCAAAGATGCCCCCCACTGGCCCTCAGGTCCTGCAGTCCCCACCACACACCTTCACTGGACATTGCATGCACAGAGGGGCTGCCTGCCTGCCAAGGAGGACAGTGGAAAGACAGCAGCTGGCTCACAGGAGGATGTCCTCACTCCCACCTCTGCAAAGTGAGATGCTGAGCAACTCAAACTCAATCCTGTCAGTGTTCCAGGGTGGTTTGTGCAAGGTAAAGCACTTGTAGGTATTTTAATGGCATCCCCAAGAAAGGAGTTCCTGTGCCTGAAGACACCCTGCCTCATTCTGTACTCACAGTGACGCAGCATGATGTTGTCTGTCTGATGCGTGCCAGGGCCCCCACTGACCCCTAGCACGAGTCCCTGAGGTTGGGGCCACGCGTCCCTGCTGAGCACCTGCTTCCCATTGCAATGGGACTCTCTGGGGAAGCTCCCCCAGCTCTGGGAGCTGCTGGTCAGTGCAGTTTGTGATTCCAAGGACGCTCCTGTTGCTCCCAGCTGTTTTGGAGCTGCCATCCAAGCATCCAGTGGGCAATCTCCTGGGGAAGTGCTCTGGCCCAAAGTGCTGCCCAGGTTTGCACATACTGGGACATCATCATGCTGTTGGGACACTATAGTGCTGGAGTCCAAGGGAGGTGAGCAGCTCAAGCCCATCAGAGTGCACTCAGACTGGCTCTGGCAATCAGGAATGATGGTGTCTATGGGAATAGAGGAGGGAAGTCCTACTTGAAACTCCAGTCCTGAGTTGACCAACTGATCCTCTGTACAGGGCTTGGTGCTGGAGCCCAAGGCATCCAGAAGCATCCTCTCCTCCAGACTGGCTGGGTTAATCAGGATCTGCTGTTCTGCTGGAGCAGAGCTGCCCTCTGACATAACGGAGTCCAGAGAGGGCACAACATCCTGGCCTTGTGCACCAGCTGGTTGGGGCTGCTGTGGGACTTCTGGATTAAATCCCCAGTGCTGGAATTGAGCCACATAACACCCTTCCTCACTGCAGTGCATGAACTCCATGCTCTTTCCATCACGCTCCCTGAACAGCATCTGCTCCATGTAAGAGGGCAACTCACTGCTCAGCCTCTCACCAAAGTCCTCAGGTGGCAGGTCCTCCACGAACAAGCTAAGCAGAGTGTCCTCCCACTGCTGTAGCTCTGTACTGTCCATGCTGAGGCTCTGGGATACGTTTCCATCCACCTCACTCTTCTCAAAGAGGGTTTCAATATCCACCAGGAAGGAACTGCTGTCCTTGTCATGACCAGCTTTTCCATCTTGGCTTGGTCCCTCAAGCTCAGCATTGAGATCTCGCAAGGTGAACTGAGGGACATCAGCATGGGAGAGAGAGATGGATGCATCCTGTTCCATCGTGGTCCCCAGAATAGAGTTGGAATCTACAGCATGCTGCTTTGTATGGGTGTCTGTCTTTGTCTGAAATTCCTCCTTAGCCTGAAAGGAGCCTAGGAAATTGGACTTTTTCCTATATATGATCGCTTCCCCTGTGGCAAAGCTGAAAGGCAGCTGAAGGCTTCGCTTTCGCAAACATTCCTCCCCTTCTTCGTTTCTTCAGAGTGGAGGAAAAAGAGAGGGAAACACAATGAGTATATTCCCCAGGCCAGGCAGGACCAGCCTCCAAGCAGCAAGATGGGAGCTCGCAGACTTGTCCAAGACCCTGGGCGAGGGGACGCAGCTGGAAACCCAGCCATACTCACGACAGGACTCGCTGCTGGGCGACGATGCAGTCAGGCTCACCCCCTTTGTACACCAGCCAGGCATTGGACTGCAACCACACCCAGGTGCCCCTCTTGCTCAGCACCCGGAAGACTGATATCTCACTCTTCCCTGTCTTTATCACTGGGGCAGGGAGAAAAGAGAGGTGGCACAGAGACTCAGCTGGGCACCGCAGGGGCATGGGCAAGTTGTGCCTAGGCACAAAAGCAAAAACTGCAGCCGGCACACCGTGCTGCATGCCAGGGTGCCCCTGCATAGGATGGCACTTTACCAGCTTCCTGTGCAGGTATCAAGCAGGACACCTCATCACAGCTCCTGCAGACCTCAGGAACACAAGGGAGCACGGCCAGGGCTGCACAGCTGCCAGCCCACAGACTTGCCACAGCCCCAGTGTCCCTCCCTAGGTTGCTCCCCTCAGCACTCACCTCTCACATGGCTCTCTGCACAGTATATCATGTCGGCTGCGTGCAAAAACTGGTACCCAGACCCTGTACTGCACAGCTCCTCCTCTGTGTAGCCCAGGATGACCTCTCCCCTGAGGGCAGAGCACAAGGCATGGGCACCCTGTGGCACTCTGGCTTTCTGTTCTGCACTTGTGGCCACGGGTTTTGTCATGATGAAGGTGGGAGATGCCATACCAGGAATCACAGGCAATGGGAGTAAAGTCCAGCTTGTGCTTTGACTGGAAGAACAGCGCCTTGCTCTGAAGCTCCAGGATGGAGAAAGGCTGAAGGGGAGTCACGATGGCAAAGAGAGCGAGTGGAAGAGGCCCCAGGGACGTGTCTGATGCCCTCTTCTGCTGCCCAAGAAGAAGTTTCAAGCGTCCTTGGAAATTCAAGGTCTTGCAAAGGATGAGAAAACAAGGCAGGCAAGGTGAGGAAACAGGAGCTGGAAACCAGACTGCCCCAGTTCACGTCTGCATGGGACACGAGTGAACACAGGCATGCAGCAATGTGTCCAGGGGTGATGCCAGTGCTTAGAGGCATCCTGGCATTACCAGAAATCCCAAGGAGTTAGCCAGCAAGCAGCGCAGGCGGCAGGTGAAGTTCCTCTCCATGCAGCCAGAGCGCTCAGGGCACTGGTGATTGGGGCTTCCTGCAACGCTGCATCCATCAGGAACGGCTGGAAAAAACAAGTGGAAAATGAAGCCACACCTTACAGACCTGCTAGGACACTGCAGAGCTGGAGGAAACCACACAGCTGCTGGTCACAAGTGGTTCCCATGGATGGACGGCAGGTCCTGAGGTGGGGGTTGGACCTCTCTGGGGGTGACTAAGGCTGAGCCCACACTTCCCAGCCCAGCACTCACCGCTGTGCAGCTGGCAGTCGAAAGCAGCTCGGTCATCCTTGTGGATCAGCTCGTAGATGCTCTGGTAGATGAGATCCGACTGGAATGAGACAACGTGGAGAGCAGGTAGCACCTAACAGGTACTGACCCCTGGCTTTTCTTTGCGGGTGGTAAAAGTACAGTTATTGAGGATAAAGAAATGGGTAGAAAGGGTTTTGAGCACAGCACGGAGATGTACCAGATGAACCTCCACTAGGAATGGCAGGGATCAAACAGGCTCTGTCATAGATTGTGCTGCCGACCCACAGCCCACACACAGACTTTCCATTCCATCCTAAAGCAATGGCACGTTTTCCAACTGATGAGGCAGCAGAGAGAGGTTTAAGTTTAGAGAACAACAGAAGAGTGGTGAGGTCTGAAAAATACTTTTGTAAACAGAGCAAAACCTACAACTTCCTATTGTGTGAAAAAACATGTGCCAGAGCATGCCACAGGTACCAAAGGTGTGCCAAGAAGGCGGAGTGAGCCTGGGCAGCTGCACTATTAGTTGTCCCAGGTGCAAGTACAACCAGTGGGTATATGCTGAAAGAAACTGTACAGATATTAGTGACCTGAAACACACTGCTACCAGGAGAAATCCCCTTGGAAGGTATCTATCGTTACCACACGCATGCTTGGTGCAACCTGGAGGTGTTTCTGCCTCAATTCTTTTCATCACGTTAGAAATACCCATCCTTGTCCTGAACAGAAACTACCATTTGACTAAGCCTGTGGGAGTGTTCTGGTGCAAACCATCTTCCTAGGAAACACCAGCAACTCCTCACACCTTCTACCTCCCAACACACACCCCTTCTTCTATAGCCATGTCTTGGAGCAGCCTTTCTCAGCCTGGTCCTGCAAAGTCGTGGCCCTGCTGAGCACACAGGCAGCTCAGGCCATCCTCTGCCATGTCCCTGTCCTCAGAAATGTGCCAAAACAGAACTTGCTGCTTAGCCAGACGTACAGGAGAAGAAGACCACTCCCTGCCTCAGACAGCTGGTTTGACTTGGCCCACCTGCACAGGAGGATCCTCCTACAGTGAGCTGGGAAAGGGTGCAAAGAGAGGAAAACATCAGTCTGCTGTTGAACCAAGAATCAGCACTGCCCACCTCACAGCTTTGTCTACAAAAAACTGAGTTTGGTAGCCTCATCGTGTTCCTGTTGACTCGGTCCTTTGAGCTTTAGAGGAATCAGAAATAATGGGGTGAATGGGAAAACAGACCTTCTTTTTCTATGGCACCTCACATAAACCTCCAGGCACTGATGATGCTCACCACCGTGATAACCCCTCCCACCCTCTCAGTGAAGGTGGACGACACCACGGGATGAATAGTTTACACCCCTCTCACAAAGAGGAAAGGATGTAATGCCTGCCATTGCTCAGTTTGCATCTGTGGCTACTAAGCTCACAAGCACATTTGTTGGCTTTCACAACCCCTGAAGAACACAACTCATTTGAAAACATCCATCAGAAGTGACTAAATTCTGGGCAGGGAGAGAAAAAGCACTGACATTGGCTGGCCAGCATCTCCTTCCCAGGCCTGTGCTGCATCCATGTGTGCACACTCAGGAGAAAATAGCACCCACCTGATGAAAGCCCAGATAGTTCTGCACGGTAGGGGAGACGTAGAAGATGTAGCCGTCTTCAGACACAGTGATGACAAACCCATTAAGTGCCTGAAAGTATAAATTGAGCCCAGAGTTACTCTCCTTAGCTTCAGTTCAGCAGCTGGCTGGCTGGACTATCTTAAAGTGTTGGTGTTATTTGGTGGGGAGGTCTCACAGTCAGCATGAGCAATGATCAGAGATAGCCTAGACGTTTTGGTAAACCACTGTATTTTGTAAAACATCACCTGTGTTCACATACAGGCAGGGCAAATACTGTATTAAGAGGCATCAGCTAAGAAGTACACGAAGTAAAGACCAAATTCAGCCGCTGTTATTGTTCAAATATCATCAAGCATCTGGAAATAGCAGCCACTCTGTACTTTGAAAGTCCAGAGGTGACAATCTCTGGAAAACCAAAGCCCAGATGAGGCCCTGGCAACTGTATTTGCAATGTCTGACATGACATCCCCCATGCCCTGGACATGCAAACCGATGTGTCTTCGAGGAGCTAACGCCATCCCATCTAATCAGCCTCTGGTTACTCAGGACAACAGTCCCTTCCCGTTTGATTTTAGTCTTGTTTCTGATGACTAATGTCTCAGGAGTCTCCCTACTTTCAAAGGCCTCCGAACACATCCTGGCATTGAAGTGCCACTGTGAGACACCAATCTGCAAAAATTCCTCTGTTCCGGCCTATGTTGCAGCTGACAGAAGACAAGGCTTCACATGCAAGAAATGAAAACAAAAATCAACTCCGTAAAACATCTTTGTGCTCACACCAACTGCCAGCTTCACTTTTTGCCTTCCACTCTACAATTGCATGTACATGGCCTGCAGTTAAATACACACCAACCAGTAGCTACTTGCTTAAAAACGGCCTTTGTAGTCATTTGTGTCACATCCTTGGAGGTCAGGAAAACAAATCACAGAACCACACACAGTTTATGAACCTCTATGAAGAACGTTGAGGCTCAAAAGTTCTTTCCCCCAACCTTGCAATCCTGACATGAGTGCAACCTTCAGAGAGCTGGCAGGATTCCTGTGTGCTCGGGTAACTCCCTCTACCCCAATTTGCAATTCAGGGCAACTTCAAGTTGCTACAGCGGTAGAAGCATGATTTCTTAGTATGACAACAAACAAAGCAGACCACAGGTTGACCAGCTGCTAACACCAGAAGCTAGCAGGAATGGACAACTCGTGGTCCACCCTGCAGCTCATCCTCAGTGCACTGTGATGGATGGGATGCTCCAGAACAAAGAGAATCAGCTGCTCAATGGAATAAAAGGACAGAAAAATAAAAATCATTTTAATTATCTTGGATTATTTTAAAACCCGTTGGTTTAAGCATTTTGCTTGATACACATCAAGCTTGATGCACATCCAGCAGGCAGGGAGACTGGTGCTTTCCATTCATGTGCTGCAGCCCCCACCAACGAGCCCTGAGTCAAAGCTTTTGGCAAATTATAACATGTGAATAAAATACTTTTTAAGGAAAAAAAATGGGCAGCTCAGCTGTAGGGATTTTGGTCCTATTAACATCCCACATGTTATCCAGATGCCTTCAATCATCCACAGCTGCCAATGCTCTGATAGCTCAGCAAATTGCCAGCCATCATGTGGCCTGGCTCAAACTCCTGGAGAGCACTTGGGAGAAGCCTCACAGAGAGAGTTGGGCAATTGCTGGCTCCCTTCTGGCTATTGTGTTATTCCTCCAATTCATCTGTGACTATCATACTTGCAGACATCTGAGATGAAGAATCGTAGAGACATTAACATTGGAAAAGACCACTAAGATCATCTAGCCCAATCACCAAAGATGGGAGAACTCAAGATGCAAAAAGCACAGGCACAGGATGCCATGGTATCAGGATTAAAGCCACGAAGATCGAATGCCTTCTGCAGACCTGCCCTGTATCCACAAGGAGCATCATATATTTTCACTTGAGATGCCTAAGTGTTTATTCAGCAAACAGCCTTTCTAAGGAACTTTTCTGAGCCATTTCCTTCTGGCTCGCATTCACAGATTGCAGTCTGAGCTAGCAGCATTCCTGCCAGGTGAATCCCTGTCTCTTTGTTCTCTGACACTTGGCGAGGGCTGTTTCACTTGACATACACTGGCCTTTTCATAAGGCAAACTTGCACTGTCCATTGATTTTGTCCACAATAGCTTCCCAGATCCATCTTTCTTCATTTTGCTCTCAACTTTCAGACCGAGCCTGGGGTTCTTCCATTCCAGACAGCTGTGAACTCACGACAGGGACTTCGTGTAGGGAAACCAATTCTTAGTGGACATGTTACCACACAGCTATCTTCTGTCTTCTCTTGGCATCCTCTGGAGCATAAGGAACGCACCACCCTGGAAATTCATTGGGATCATTCCCTACACTGCTGTATGTGATGCCTCTGCACCCTTCTGGACAGAATGGACAAGCTTGCATATTGGTACCTGCCACACTGTAAGCTAAGCCATAGCAAACTGAATGAGAGAAAATGAGCCAGGCAGTGCCTCCAGTGCCCTTCCTGAGGTGCTCAGTGCCTGCTCAGGATGCAAAGATCACAGTGAAGCACCTCCTGGCAAAAAAGGGTCTCCTCTTGCTCTACAGCTGGGACCACACATCCCACTGCTGCTGGTGCACTCTGATGGGCAGGGCCCAGACACTGTGTCTGGCAGGAGCTAATGGACAACCCCATCAACCAAACCAGGGCACGGTACCTGGAGCAGCAGGTCCCCCTCTGGAAATGGCTCCCTGTTGATCTGCAGATGTGTCTGTCCATTCCATGCTGAGGCTCTGGGCTGATCCAGCATGCAGCTGCCAACATCCGTACCTATAGCTGCAAGTAAGGCAGCAAGAAATCAGTGTGGATAGGCAAACTGGGAGCCTCTCCCTCCACCTCTTCCTCCTCCCCTCCATCTCAGTTTTGCTTGTGAATGGGTGCATCATGCATGTGCAGGCAGCTCAGAGGAAAGAGAAAGAAGTTCAGAATGGGTGGGAACTGGAGCAGAGCCCCTTTACAAAGGCATCCTCACTTGCTCAGCACTTCCTCTAAAATGGTGTCTTCCCTGCTCAGTCCCATTTCTGGGAAATCTCGCTTCTGCCAAGGTCTGAGTCAGGAACAACAGAGGGGAGTAGAGTGTGACAGGTTGGGAAATGCAATCACCACAGTAAGAAATCTTTAGCTCAGGGCCTGGTAGAGCTGGAGCTCACCACTGTGGGCCAAGTGCTACCCCATTCTTAGCTTCAAGCTGCCCCAGTGCTGTGAGAACTGCAGCGGAGAAAGGCCCTCCTGCCTTCGGGACTGATGAACCTGTGGCTGTGAGCTCCCCATGCTGATTCACAGGCTGCTTCAAGCTTCCTTGATCAAAGCCTTCAAGGCAACACCCACAGGTGCAGCTGATACTGGAGGAAAAGTAGGAAATGAGGAAAAACCCTAAACCACCCTAGGTCTGACCATACATTTAATCCATCCCATGGCAACAGATTACCTCAGGACCACTTCAGACCCCTTCAGGCCTTGGGTAATGATGGGTGATGCACAAGCAGCAGCCACGTCCCCTGTCATCCCTATATCGCATGCTCAGTCTCTCAAGGGCATGGCATGGTCTCCCCAACCCCAGCATCCCCTGGGTGAGTCAGGTCAGCCCATTCCCCAGATCAGCATTTCCCCATGTGTAAGCTCACATTTTTTCCTGCAGGGGAAAACCATCCTGTGCAGACACTTCCCAAACAAGCAAGAGGTTGATCAGCCTGGACGAGGGATGCGAACCCTCTGGGAAGGGTTTAGAAAGAAAAGGTTCAACATCTAAAGGTGTTTCAAAAAACAGATGCAAGGCAGCCATGAGACAGAAGCCCCCACCAGGCTGTGGGGGATCACAATCCCATCTTGCAAAGGCTTTCAAAAAGTCAACGTCCTTACAAATCAGGACAAAAGCAAACCAAGAGGAGAGCTTCTCTCATGATTGCCAAGTGATCCACAAGGAAAAATATCCAAAGCCCATTTGTACCATTGGTATGACTTCAATTTGCACATGATGAGGTGGAATAGTTTCAAAGCAAAACATTTTTTTTTTTAATTTATTTTTCTTCTTTTGAAGTGCTGACTCCTCTCTGAAGTGTTGAACTAGGGCAGGAGAATTCAAAAAGAAACCAAGTTCTTCCAAAACAAAGCTCCCAAAGGGTGGAGAGGATGCACATGGTCCCCAGCTTTTTCCCAGCAGCATTCAGCATGGAGAGCTGCAGCAAGCCAGAGGGAGCAGCATCCAACACAAAACACCTGCTTGCTCATTTCACTGTTTCCAGCAAAATGATTTCACCCTCCCCTCCCCACTAGCAGCACTTAGTATGTATATAGTACTTTTGTATTTATTTTTGTATTTAGTATGTATATAGAACTTTTGAGCCTCACATACACAGAATATTCATCTTCTCAAGGGTTTTTTTGATTTCTCCTTGGAGATGCTCACTTCCCCCTACATTCTCAGTGGCAGAATGGTTCATTTCTGCACAGCTGTGCTGGAAAACTGCAGATTCTGCCTCCTATGGGGCGTTTAGGATGGCCTGGCTTGGGTAGAAGGCTTAGGGATACAGAGAGCCAGTGGCAGGTCCCAGGAGCTGCTATTGAGCTGTCTATTTCCATCGGTCTGATACTTTTAGTTAGGTCTTGGGACTGCAGATGACTTTGCTGCTGGGCTGAGGGTGTCCTCAGGAACCACAACCATTCCTCAGTGGTCCGCAGAGTCTGGAGAGCTTCTGTAGGGGAAGAGCCTGCCCACCTCCAGGTGATGACCCTCTTAACATGTCCTAACTGACTACTTTGTTTCCCCAAGTTCTCCATAACTTTCCCCAAGCACCTGCAGTGACTAGCCTGGAACAAAGCATCCCTACGGCTTTTGCCCCTCCAGGATGATTTCCAAACTCATTCACGCTCAAACTGCCAAGAACCACAGGGGCTAAAAGTGATCCCACAAGAGATGGGAGATGAGAACAGCCACACAGAGGACTCCAGGCCTACACAACAATCAAGGGATACAGAGGCTATTTTCAATCATTTTAGTTTGGAAGGGAAACAAATCCGTTTAATCAAAGAGCAGAAAAACCACCCCATTTGCACCCATGAGAGAGAGGGAGCACTTGTGAAACATCTGCTCAAGGCACGTTACCTCCTGGGGGATTTCACCAGCACATAAATCCACTCCCATCAGAGACAACTGGCAGAATTGCTGCCCCACAAAAGGCAGTGCTCCCACTGCACGTGCTGGCTGGCTCTGCTCACTGATGACACAAGCTGATGGCTTCAAGCCCCCTGCCCTCCTGCAGCTGCGAGGCATTGCTGGGTGACAGAGCTGACAGGCAGTGCTGTGCGCTGGGTAAGTCACCCCCAGTTTAAGACACACATTATAGAATAACATTGAGACTCCTACAAGAAACAGTCGAGATCAAAAAGTTTATCCCATTAAAAGAAACCCCAAGCCTGCCTGAAAACCATTTAAAAGAAGTGGTTTTAGATCTTTGCTGTACTTCATTCCCTTGTATATTCCCCAAGCCCAGCATGGGAGCACAGAAGTCACCGCTGATTCTTTTTGCCCTTTCTTCCTTTCCTTTACTAGACACCCTGCTTCCATATCCACTGAAAAATGAGCATAAAATAAGCTTTCGCTAGTTTTTAAGGCTAATGCCAGAAAATCTCAGCACCCTGGTGAATCACATAGCAAGGATTTCCAGGAAAACCAGCAATTAATGCAAGACAGGAGATAGCATGACACACAAGTGATCTGCAGTTACTACACAAATCCCTGGCACTTGCTGAAGTAATTTAGGGACCATTCATGTCTTCATTGGGCTGGGAAACAGGCTTTTGGTGTACAGTGTTAAAGAAGAGGGGAGGAAGTACAGCCAGACACAGCAGATCCTGGTGCCCATGAACTGCACATACATCCCCAACAGCACTCTGCTGGGTTGGTGATCCTTGCCTTCAACAGGAAGTTTCTAAGCTTTGAAGTGTGGAGAAAGAATGAGAAGAAGGAGCAAAGCGATGAAAACTCTTCACCTTTTGCTCATTGTATTATTGAGACAAATTACAGCAGTGTGACCACAGAAGCTGACACGTCCCTTGCAAACTGGCATAGCTTTGTCAACGGGAAAAAAATATTATCAGTAAAAGATCCTGGGGTCAGTCCTGGTCCCATAGGTTGAGTTACACCAGTCGGAGATGAGAGACTTCACCTGCAGCAAAAATTCCCCTTTCAACAGATTCTGGGGATGTTTGGTACCACAAAACTAGGAGCTCCCAGATCTTCCAGTAACACCATGCTGCTTGTAACTGTTTTCCTCTTGGACCCAATCCTAAACCCAACAAATTAGCACCAACTTTCTCCTCCATTGTTCAACCATTGCACAGTGCCAAGCAGAGCAGGTACACATCATCCAAGGAAAACATCCTTCTGCAGGTAAATGCCAAACCCACAGATCAGAAACTGTTGCAAGAAGTCATCCAGTATTCTCCCAAACAGTGCATGAATCCCTGAGGGAGCCCACGCCACCACCTCCAACCTGCTGCTACGATCCTGCAGGACCTTGCCCACAGACTTGACTTCTTTCATTGAATTAGTTACTTTAAGACTAGATGCCTGCAACTCTGGGTTATGGGAATAACAAGCAATAAGGAGGTGAATAGAAAAGCTGTTTTAATGCTGGCTGCAGTGGTGCCCCACAGCAGAGCATTACAGAGTCAGACAACAGCAGAGGTTGGAGAGACCTCCTGAGATCTCTTAGGCCAACCCTCTGCTCTAACAGAGTAAGTCCCCAGCACAGACAGGAGCCTGGCATCTATCCCTCCTAACTGCACAGTGCAGGGACAGTGAGTGTCCCATACTGCTGGTGGGAAATGTGGACATTGGAGAACACATCCTGCAACTCTTTGTCAGATTAATGGTGTTCCAGTGGGGCATCAGCTCCCTCTGATGACAGAACCATACTGCTCAGCTCATCCTCAAGGGATCACAGAATTGTAGGGTCTGGAAGGGACCTCCAGAGATCATTGAGTTCAGCTCCCCTGCAAAGCAAGCCCCCTACAGCAGGCTGCACAGTTGGGGGTTTTGAATATCTCCAGAGAAGGAAAATCCACAGCCCTCCCAGGCAGCCTGTTCCAGTGGATGCATTTTTGCACCAGCACCTACTGGTGCTCAATTGCTTGTCTGCAAAGGGCAGCTAACCTTCCCCAGGCTGACAGCGGGCTGTGTGTGGGCCAATGGGTCACAGGAGGTACCCTACTATTGGCCATTGGTTTTATGAGCTCCAGAGCATGGTCTTGTACTTGGAGAGGGCTCTCTACTGCAGATGCTGCCACCTGCATGACCTTAACCTGGGACAGTGGTATAGCAGCACACACCCTGAGCATGCCCCCTCCAGCTGGCAGAACATTTTAAGCTCTGGGTTCTGTTTTTGTTTTGTTTTTGCTGCTCTAGTCTTTAGCACAGCCAGAACTTTGCCACATCAGCAATTACTCCAAGATGTTTCTCCACAATCCTCAGCATCTGCTTCTTTTGTTATGCGAACTCTAGAAAACAAACCCCAGCACAGATCTCCAGCTAGCTGGAGGCTTTCCAAGCCACTCAGCACTAGACAAATCCATCCAAGCTTTGAGGTCTCACTGTTTGCAGCAAGTGGGGGTCCCACCACATCAGGAGTCCAGGGCACCCAGCAGCACTGCAAACTCAGCGCCAAGCTTTCCTCCTTTGGCATACTCTCACAAAGATGAGGATTGGCGAAGTCCCTCCATGTTTATCCAGAACACTGTCGGATCCAAGTCCAAGGAGCAACCACTGCAAATTGCTGTTTGTGGAGAGAAACGCAGTGAGGTTCATCTATCTTTTACAGAAGTAACAAAAGTGACTTGAAGTGACTTTTTCTTTTGATGGTTTGACTGCTAAGAAGCCAGAATGGGCCAACTGTAGGGAGAAGTAAATGAAAAACTGGACAGTGGTTCACCCTGTTCTCACAGCACCTGAGAAGAGTTCCCAGACGTAGAGCAGCGTTGGCATCACAGAGCTGATCAGAACAAAGCCATCCTCCAAACTGAAATGTGGGCTGTCATCAAGCTGTCTCCCAGAGGTAGAACACTAGTTGCTCCTACTGCTAAAACACATCTGTACTTGAAACCATGTCACAGCCTATGATGGTAAAGCACAATCTAGCTTACTCATTGAAATAAATCCTAGTAGTTGTCCTTGCTATTCACCAGCACTCAAAGGCTGTATTCAATGAACAAAGCTTGGAAGAGAACAAGCCCTGAACCTTGCCATGTTTTTCCCATATAACCTAGGGAAGGACTCAAGCTTTCCTACTTATAGCAGGCTCTAACAATGGGAGTCTCGTGGTGTTCAGAAGAGTGAACACAGGACTCCTCCACTGTTACAGGTTCCTGCTTGCCCCAGATGCATGGAGCAAGCTGTTTATTGTCTTGCTGGCACTTGACATGCACCAACTGGGGACCACCAGAACTCAACACATACACCTCTCATATGCTGAGACTGAGATGGTGCTGCACCACACTATTCCTTGGAGAATGAGGAGATCAATCCAAGCCCATTGAATCCAAGCTGGGAGCTGGGCTAGGCTAGCCTGGGGAAGGCTGTAGGCAGAGCTCCCCATGGCTCTTATGCACCTACAGGAGTAAAATAGGCAAAGCAGATTCAAAGCTAAGTCAGTCCAAAGAGTTATTACCCTGCAATAACGTCTGATTTCCAAACAGCACCATACACCAGAACAAAGTTCAAGTAAAAAATCAAAATAAAATGACAACAACAAAAAAACCCACTGTTTCTTTCAACTTTCAAAACCGAAATCCTTGTGAGCTTCCAGCTGCAATCGTGCTGACCAGGATCCTAAGCAGAAATCATGATAACAGTGACCCTTCTCCAATCCAGTAGAGGACTCAGAAGCATCTACCTGTCTGCTTCCCATGCACTCACCTTGGCTGTCCTCTTGCTGTGCACGCTGATGACCTCTTCCTCATGTCCCAAGAAAGACAAGGATGAGCCAAAAGCAATGTTATGCAGGAATAATGCAGGGATATCTCAGGAGGGACATGCAAGCTTCGTACCAGGTAAGAACAGAAAAGCCATGGCGATGCCAGAGGTTTGGAAAATCATTTCCCAGAAAGTCTGGTCATTTATTCCTTTTCTGCTTTGAGTTTGTTGATATGAATGGGCAGGAGGGGTTACCCTATCCCATGCTAAGCATGCTGGCTGGGTATGCAGAGCTCTGACGCAGAGCAAAACTTGCCTCTAGGTCACCGAGCCTGCATGCACCTGACATGCAAAGCATGCACCTGGCTTGCTCTCTCCAGCAGATAATGAAGTCTTGCACAAGTCATGATGCAAACACTTACAGTAGGCACAAAAATCTGTACAACAAACCCAGCTCTAAATCCAACACATATAAGGGCATCTAGGCTTGTTCCCTCAAAATGACAGCCTTGCTTGGAACAAGATATAACCTGGTGGGAACACCAGGAAATGGTCACTTCTTCCGTGAACTGTAGTCAACCCCCAAGAGGGCACAGATCAATCATTTACTAGACAGAAGCTGCAGAGCTTGTCAGAAAACATTAACCATCCTTGCCAAGCTTTCAGCCCATCTATACACGTCAGTACCATTTCTGTCAGGCTTAGAAGAGGTCTTATGAAACATTTCTGAAACATTCCTCTCTGCTTGTTTATGGCACTTTGCAGGGCAGATGATTTATGGTGATTTGGGGCAGCGTCACAACTGCCACGTGCATTTTCATGAGTGTGCTGGTAA
This sequence comes from Centrocercus urophasianus, assembly GCF_019232065.1. Lineage (NCBI taxonomy): Eukaryota > Metazoa > Chordata > Aves > Galliformes > Phasianidae > Centrocercus > Centrocercus urophasianus. The sequence goes on from NW_024884756.1 coordinate 703,648, forward strand.
ATGCACTAGATTTCCTGCTTCAAACTTCCAGGTAACAGCTCTCACTGGTTTAAAAATAGAACAACCTGCTCTGATGAAGAGCTTCTGTCAGACAAGCTTAGCCCATGAGCTGCAGTAGGACAGAGGCCAGGGATGTGACCTTACAAGGCACAGCTACTGGATGCCACTTGCATTCTGGTGTTGGACATGCAAACCTGTCACAGCCAAAGCATGTTTCTGAACACTCACACAAAGCCTGACCAGCTCAGTAGAAGCCAGCCTCCAGGAAGGCTTCCCTAGTAATTCAAGCAGGTGTTGTATGCTCTTCAGGTAAGCTTGCCCTTCTCCATCTGGGGAGCAAGGTACATGGATCCCTCCATCAACACTAAAAAGAAATCAGATGAAGGTCTGTCACCTCTGCAGGGTCTTCCTGAGAAAGTTTCCAAACCAAAAAAAGCTGTATTGGGATGAAATATGAAGAAGAAATATGGCCAATGAATGCATGCAGGTAGGACGAGAGGATTGTTCCATCCATCTCTCACCAGTTTCTCCCTAAACATTTAAATTGAAAAGAAGAAGGTGAAGAAATACACCACCAGCACCAAAAAGCCAGACCCAGGAGCTCTGTAATGTATAAGACTGGGATCTCAGGCAGTCCAAGACTATGCTTTCCATGGATGTCTGTTTATTGCAGTCACGAGTGAGTAGAGAAGGAGTGTAACTGATCTTGAATTACCTCAAGATCAGGTGGACCACACCCTGAGCAACTTGACCTATCTTGGACTAGATGACCTTTAAAGGTCCTTCCAACTCAAACAGCTTCATGGTTCTGTGAAAGGCTGCAGGTGAAATATGCAGGTGAAATACAAAGCAGAAAGTAGCAAAGAGAGATTAGATAGTGAGCATGAGCCCATTCCTCGTATCTGTTCACTCCTGCTTTCACATGCAAACTCCTGCTCCAAAGTGCTGAATATCTGCTGCTTTGGCTTCAGGTCTTGTGCAGGGATCTCAGTCTCAGATGGACTTTCTGGTACGTTGCAAGAACCACCTCTAGCAGTGGGATTTTTACTTCTAACCTACAACACAGCCTGCGTGGGCACACAGCCAGGATTGCCAGCACCCGCCTCCCTGCCAAACCGGTTATAACCACGTACTTTGGCTCCACACAGAATACACAAACATTTCTCCTAGGAGAAGGGGCATGTGCCTGGACTCACTAAAAACATTTGGAAAGAGGAGCTCTATCAATATGACACAAATTAGAATGCCTGACTGGGTGCTGAAGGGGACAGCAAGGGATGGAGATGCCCACCAAGGCCATGCCATGCTCTCCTGCTGCTTCTGCAGGAGGGAAGGCTGCATGAAATGGAACACACCCAGCAGCAAAACTGAACCAGAGAGAGCAATAGGAATGATTTTGTTGTCTTCTCCCACAGTGCCTGAGATGATAAACCATAGGCAGGTTGCCATGACTCCTTGATGACACATGGCTTCAGCAGACAGGGCCAGAACTGACGTTGATCTTAGTGAATCAGTAGAATGATCTGAAGTCAAACAAGATTAGTTTCAAAGCAAACATGGGCAAAGCAAGGGAGGGGAAATAAATCAAGGGCACAGTGCCCAAATGGCAGTAATTGGGCTGGCAGAAGGGCTCTGCTCTACAAGGATGAGTTTCAAGCTGAATGTGAATATACACGATGATGATTGCTTTTCTAAAGCAGCTCTCACCCTGGGAAAATGCATGCTGAGAGCACACAGTGGGATGCACTCCTGCTCAAAGGCAGAGACCCAGCTGAAGTGTGCTCGGCAAGGGGTCCACTCATAGTGATGTGCATCCCTAGCTGGAAGGGCCCAGGGAGAGCCCCAGGGGACAGCTTACAGACTGGGCATGGGGCAAAAGCCAGGAGAGTTGAGTTTATTTGTCCTAGAGGAAAGATGACTTAGGAAGAGTTTTGGAGTGTAGAAGAATGCTGGTGGCTTTCTGACCTCAGTGTGCTCTGCCTTCATCTTCCCTGAAACAGCACAGTTGGGTCCATCACCTCTCCCACAGAGCACAAGGCACTGGTGAAGAACCATGTGCCTGTCCCTGTCCCCTCACCATGCCAAGCTCGTCTCCCCCAGCTGCAGGATGAGCACTGCTCTGCAGTATTTACCTGCCCTTGTAAACAAGTTATGAAAGCAATCTCCAGCTGCCTTTCTGGCTTTATTTGTGTTGCAGTCTGAAGTTCACGTCCCACCAGCAGGGAGGTGACTCATGAACACGTGGAGACAAGCCTGCTTGCCAGGCTCTGTGTGGCTGTTTCACTTCCTACCTGCTGCAGAGCCCCATGGCACTGGTACAGAGGGACAGCTGTCCTCCTTTGAACATTAACCAAGCAAGGCAGGGTGATGTTATGCCACCACCATCACCTTGCACAGCAGTAGCATTCCAGACCTACCTTGCCCTCACAGCATTAGGCTGCATGTCAGCAAGGACCTAACCACCCAGGGGGCTGAATCCTACTTCCCAGATTCATTCCCCAAAAAGAAGACAGAGGAAGACATTTAGCAAGGCTTGCTGTCTGTGCAGAACGGCTTCTGAGGAGCCCAACAGTATCGAAAGCAAATACACACACAAGTATTCCTCTGTGCACTGGCAAATACACACACAAGTATTCCTCTGTGCACATGCAGCCAGTGTGACATTGTGTGGCAAGGTGCCTCCTAATAAGTTCAGCCTCCTAAAAGCAGTTAACCTATGGGAAAGCAGTAAGGAAACACTGAGCACCCCATGATACCAGAAGAAAGGAAGTCGTGCATGACAAGCACAAGGCAACCTTTGCTCCCCAAGGCTGAGTTCATCCACAGCAAAGGCAAAGTCTGCAGGAACAGCTGGGAGCCCTCAGCACAGGACTTTTAATCAGTAGTAACTATCTTAGATACACCAACTACCACTGAAAATCCAGAAGGCAATAGCTGCTGTAGGGGAGCCATGAGCAGGAGGAAGGGAGCTACACAGGGCTTTAGAGGGGCATATGTAAGGAGACTGGTCTTCCAGGCATATCAGCTCAACATTCCACTCTGCAAAATCAGACAGGGGTCCCTCGTTATGAGCCATCATGCCCCATTTCACAGAAATGCTTGTTTCAGACCTAGAGGATCCACCACAGCCAATCCTAGCTGTGCCAGGCAGGCAAACAGCAGTGGGCCTCCAATGTACACACGAACTCCAGGAAGAACAGGAAAGAAATGAGCTAACAGTGAACATGTGCCTTAGGATCAACTTTGCTTAACCTTCCATCCACAGGGCATCAGGGTGACAAACAGAACAGCCCTGCATTGGATTTCCTACCTATGCTTGACCAGAAGAGATGCAGCAGCCCACAGATCCCTATAATGTAAAGAATTTTTTGAAAATTTTCACATGGATATCCCCTTTCCCCCATCCACGTCCTGTGTGGGCTCCTGCAATGTCCTTCCTGGACATTCCTGATGCCCAAGTTGTCTTTGCTTTCCCAAGGTTGTTTCTTTTCAGGGACGTGTAACTCCCTGAAGAGGTTTAGATCTGGATGTGAAGCAGTCAAAAATGAAGGGCATTCTTTCCAGAAAGGACAAAAAGTGTTTTCTCTGGAAGATTTGAGGGATTGATGTCCCGTGATCATATCTCCCAGCAACAACTGCCTACACATTTTAGGAGACGTGGCACTTTTCTCCCCAATTTTCCAGATTATCTTTGGTCCACTGCTAAAGATACAACATCGATGCAGTATTAAACAGGAGGGGAATCAACTTTTTACAAGGGTAGAGAGTGACAAGACAAGGGGAAATGGTTTTAAGCTCAAGGAGGGAAGATTTAGATTGAATGTCAGGAGGAAGCTCTTTACAGAGAGTGGTGAGGTGCTGGAACAGCTGCCCAGAGAGGCTGTGGATGCTCTGCCCCTGGAGGTGTTCAAGGCCAGGTTGGATGGGACCCTGGGCAACCAGGTCTAGTACCAGATCTGGAGGTTGCTGGCCCTGTCTGTGGCAGGGAGTTGGAACTCAATGATCCTCGAGGTCCCTTCCAACTCAAGCCATTCTGTGATTCTAAGATTAATATTCAAGAGTTTGATATCACAATCATCATTCTATCTTCAGGGAATACAACTCTCCACCCCAAAGCAATCATCACTTCAGGATGGGATGTGAACAGTGCAGCAGGGATTGAGCCCAGGTGCTTTCTCACTCCTCTCAACCCTGACACAAGGCACTTACCCATAAGATAATTCTTCACCTTCAGGTATCCTACCGTCAGTCGCAGGGTGGAGAGTTTATCAAACCTGGTGCATACATCTTCAGAGAAGGGCAGCAAGCCAGTCAGCTTGTTCAGTTCCTCATTGAGTCGATCTCGATGCCTCTTGGAGGGGTTGGACTTCACCCCCTCAGGAGGTGGTGGTTTGGGGCTGGAAAAGGCAAAGCAGAGTTTGATTAAGTGTGTCCAACAGGCTCTTCCCAACCCCAGAGCTGATGTTACTGCAGCCATAACAGTAAAACACTGACAGATCAAGGTAAGGCCATGAGATAGTAAAAGCAAGCCCCAGCAAAGCCATGAGGCTGGGGACAACATGGCCATGCCAGCTGGACACCTCGTGCAGTCCCTGGTTGATGTCCTCCAGTGGGAACATGGAGAACCTTAACATGTCAGCAGAATACTACAGCCTTGCTCCCATTACCAAGCCTTGGCAGGGAAAGGGACACTGAGTGGAGACCTACAAGCCATCAGAACTCTTGGGGGTCTCACAAGAGCATCTTTTGGTCCAGTTGGACTCTTCCACCCTTGCTCCTTCCTCTAACTCCTCATCCTGCACCCATCCCACATGGCAGGCCCCTTCCCTGTCACACTTCACATGCTCACATAAGCTCCTCAGGATGGCAAGTGCTAGCTGAGCTCCTCAGGGGATTCTACCAGCAGTCCTGCCCAGGGCCTGATCAGCACATGGCCAGACACTGGCAGTGAGCAGACAAACAGATAGTAAGAATGAAAAGTAAGAAGGTCCAAGAAGATGTTTTTGAATTTTTCTTAGTTTATTCAAAGTTGTCCTCCTGCAATCACATTTATCATCTTACGCAGAAGGAAGCTCCACAACCAGACTTCTTTTCTTAACTCATGAAGAAGAGTCTGAATGCTGAGCCTGAATCCATTCCTTTACTTGTTAACTGATGCTACAAAGGGAAAGCACACATGAAAATCAAAAGTAGTACTTGGATGAAGAGATACCACATCAGGTGGTTTAGGGCACAGCACTTAGAAAACAGCCTTTCCAAGCTTATGATCTCTAATCCTTTCATATGGGCACTTCCAAACTAAACATCTGATGCCAGACTTAGGTTCTGGGACAAACTCTGAGCTTGCAGGTTCTGTGAGAGCAGCTCTTGTCTGTCACAAGCTGGCTTGGAGAGCCAATCAGCTGCAGTTATTACACACTCACCACCACTGAAGTCTCAGCCACAGTGGTTAGAGGTTAGCTAATGACTTACATGAATCTGGGATGTCACCTTGTCTCTTTTGGATTCCAATTTTTTAGCTTGAAGAAAAACAGTTTGGATTTCATGAGGGACCCACACCCCACTCTGTATTTGGTTGAATTGCATCTCCTAACATGCAATCTGTGTTGTTTTGATGTAATTTGTGTAACCACAGACTCTACCTCCACAAAGCATCTTCAGATAACAGGATCTGCCAGTATTTAGAAGCAATTTAAACTCTCCCCTCTAATATTGCTCTCAAATCCCATCTGGCAGGACTGCTCACATGTGTGACAACAGAGGAAATGAGTACTAAATGAAACGCAACGAGGTGCCTGTTGAATTTTCATTACGGAGAGCTACTGATGGGTCTAAATACGGATGGAAAATTTCTCCAGAAAACCTCAGTCGGGCTGTTTTGTAAGATGAGAATCAGGATGGACAGACCTCGCTTCTAGAGAGATTAGGTGTAACTCATCACCAAACTTATTTACACAAGCCAAGCAGAACACTGGCACTGATGCTTTGATGTACTCTGTTAGCCACTGGCTTAACAAGCCCTTCTGAAACTGCAGTCATCAGGGAAGAAAAATGAAATAGCTTTCAATTAGAGCGTCAAGGAAAAAAACAATTCTGTAAGTAATTCTGACTTTCCTCAGGTATCTTTAAGGAAAAAGATTTTTCTTTTTCTTTAAAGATATCTGAGGAAAGTCATATATATAGTATACACACTCGCTACACAGGCACGCTCCACAGAAAGAAAAAGGGAGCCAAGCAGGCAGTGCTGCTCTTTATGGAAGGGGAAATATACAGAGACATAGCAGGGTCTCCTGCTATGGAGGCACACTGATGGCACTTCCGTAAGTGAGGTGTATGGCCAGCACCAAAGCACTGCAGGGAAAGGGCAAGAGGGCTGCAGAATTGCACTGGCCCATTCATGTAGGCCAACGCCATACCCTGCAGCACTGGATCTCCAAACCATCCTCATGGATGCCAGAGAGAAACGTCTTCTGGGTGCTCTTCACTCTCTGTGCAGTTACGAAGCTTTAAAATGAAGCCAGCAGGAAAACTGACAGTCCCCATCACACACACATAGCCTGGGAAAGGCACAGACATGAACACAACCCTGTTATTAGCCACCAAAGAATCTGCACAGGTGAGCACCAGTGGGGAAACCATGCATCCCCTGAAGGCAGAAACTTTGTCTGCTAATGTGTTTGACTTTCTGTCCTTAACAGTTCTGCCTGTAACCTGCTGGCAAATCCTTCTGGCAAGAGAGTGGGAACATCTACAGAGACTGTGAGAGCCCCAGCAACTGGAGCTGCAGGGCTGCCAGGATGCTGGGGGGTGACCAGGACTTTGCAAGGGACAAACTCACACATGTAAGGAACATACCCAGGCAGTGCTGGGAGAGGTGGTGATGGATTGATGGTTGGCCTAGATGATCTTAGAGGTCTTTTCCATCCTTCATGATTCTATTATATCTCATCTCCTCTCTTCTTTCCCTCCTGCTATCCACTCTGTGCCTATCACCACAACTAAAGGAGTCAGGGTGTTTGAGCCGTGGGGTAGGGTGAGGGACATGCCAGGATATGTGAGGGACAAGACCAGGCAATGCCCGGGTGATGACTCAGTCAACTCCTAAAGAGCCCAGAACAGTGCCTGTGCCATTCAGTCACAGAAGGGTCCTGCTGTCACCATTTTGGTTTGGTTGGTGTCTGGTGTCTCAACCAGTTCTGGACTGGAGCCAACTACAGCCCTTCTCTGGGTTTGGGCTGGACAGGTGCCTGTGTGCTGCCAAACCTGCTGAGATTCCCTGTCCCTAGGGCAGGCTCCATGCACACCTCCCAGGCATTGTGTGGGGTCTTGGGGACAACACACTGAGAACTGGCAGCTCTATGCCTGCACAAGCAGTGAGAAAATGTCTTGGAAGGGTCTGCATCCCACAAGCAATACTTGCTTTCCAGTCTCCCAGTGCAGAAACGGTGCCAGAGTCCACAATGAAGCTGCTGAGAAAAAAAGCTACAGCCCCTGCATTGGCCAGGGGGAGCAAGGACACGTGGAACACACGGCCGTGAGCAGGATAAAGGCCGCAGTGCTGCCTCTCCAGCTGCCCTTTGGATGAGGAACCCTGCCGAAGTGTGGCACTTCTGGCTGGCAGGAACTGAGGGTGCCCAGCACCACATCCAGGAGGACTGTGAAGAAACACTCCTTCCTCCATCGCAGGCTCGAGCTCAGCTCATCCCTCCTTCCTGCAGACCTCAGAAGCAGGCACCCGAGCCTCCCGTGTGCCTGCCGATCTCAGGCCGGGGCGACTGCAGCAAGTTGGGAGGAGTAGGGCACAAAAGTTGGGAAACAGCGTCGGACCGTGACGGAGCCCCGCGTCTGAGTTTCTGAGGGCTGGGGAACTTCGGTCGATAGGGACCGCCGCACAGACAGCCCGCACCTGCAGCCAAGCACAGCCGAGCATCCCCAGCTGCCTCCAGAAACAGCTCGGGCTGGCTGCCGTTTTACTTCGCCCAGCAGCTCAGCGTCCAGCAGCCAGCACCAGCAGCAAATAACGCTAAGCAGGACGCAGAGCAGCCCTGCCCGCTTCCCCGGGCTCGCCCCGCAGCAAGCTCCCGCCCGCCCCTCAGCCCCGCGGGCAGAGTCCCCCTCCGCACCCACCTCCTGGGCACCGGCTTCTTTCTCTTCCTCCCGGCGTACATCTCGCCGGCAGCACCGAGCACCGCCGACGGCGCCCGAAGGAGGAGTTTAAATGGGAGTGAAGCGGGGCGGCCCCGGTCCCAAGCCGCCCCTCCGTGGCTCTGCCCAGTCCAGGTGCCCGGGCAGCCCGCAAGGCTTTCCCTGCTTCTTGGCCGCCGTGTCCCTCCTGCGACCACCCCACTCCCTTAGCAGCTGGTGGAGAGGGGTTGTAGTCATAAAGGCATAGAACCATACAGTCACAGAATTGTTAAAGTTGGAAAAGACCTTCTAGACCGTTAGGTCCAACAGTCAGCCCGTCCCACCGTGGCAGCACATGCCCACCATGCCCACCATGACAGCGGGAGGCACTTCAAAGTCACACTTCAGAGTGTTTCAGTGTGGAGGTGACATGCAGCCACTGGCAGAGATGAAAGCCTGAGTGGAAAGTTACCCTGAGCAGCACGTGCTATTCGATTGCTCTGTCCTGGGAGGCCCTTTTGACCCTCCCCATCCTCCTGCCTTCCTCTCCAGGACAAGGAACTCCTGCAGTCACTAAATGCCATCACCAAACAGCGAGTGTGACTTGCAGGCAATGTGGGAACAGCTCTCCTACTCTCATGCATGTACAGAGGAATGCAGGATGGCAGTTGGTTACATCCCTGGTCAAATTAAGGTGATATGACGCTCAGGATTCATACATAAGAGAAAATAAAATAGAATTTTAACAGGGGATTTCTACAAAGCAGTTATGCTGTATGCGTTGGCTCTCCCACAATTACAGGAATGTTATAGGAAATTCAAGTAAGCTTTGCGATACTTAACAACTTCAAGAGAAAGAGAAGAAAGGAAAAGAGAGAAAGAGAAATAAAAGGAGGTAGATAAATCACCAGTCCTGGTCTCAGCCCCTATGAGTAGTACCAGAACAAAAGGGGAAGGGATGCTCTCCCCAGCCCCTGTTTGAATTGTAGTTGGCTCCAGCACAGGAGTGGTTGAGACACCAGACACCAACCAAACCAAAATGGTGATATTTCTTTGCCAAGTGCTGAGTGTTGCTTTGTTTTCTGTTATGCAATCTTTCAAAAACTAGGCAACAGGTATTAGCTAAACTACAGCAGCAAAGATGGGGAAGGCAGTGTGGGCCACAGATTATAAAATAATTAGGAAGTCTGTCTACCACCACTTCAGCAAGCCCCTAGAGTCATTTGAGTTGGAAGGGACCTTTAAAGGTCTTTTGGTCCAACTCCCCTGCAAAGAACAGGGAAATTTACAGCTAGATCAAGTTGTTCAGAGCCCTGTCCAGCCTGACCGTGGATATCTCCAGGGATGGGACATCCGCCAACTTTCTGGGCAACTTCTCCCTTACATCCAGTCTAAACCTCTTCCCTTTTCAATTTGAAACCATCTCCCCTTGTTCCGTTACAACAGACCCTGTTAAAGAGTCTGTCCCCTTATTTCTCGTCCCCTTTAGATACTGAAAGGCTGCCATCCAGTCTCCCAGAAGCCTTCTCTTTTGCGGGTTGAAAAGTTATCAGCAGGTGATTCCAGAGCTGTCCAGGGCTGAATGTCCTACCCCGAATCAAGTGCCTTGATCTGTACTGACATGAAGCAACACCATTTTGCTAACAGCTGTTTTCTCCCTGTTCAGCTACTTTGGATTGCCCTGTGTATCTGTTGTACACAAAGAGGCTTTCAAATGCCAGCCAAATGCACGCAGATTGCATGAGCAGGAACTTGGACAGCAGTGTAGATATCAAAAGAGGTGGCTGCCCAGGCAGAAGACACTAATCTCTCTGCTATAAAACTGTTCCCATTGGACAATCAGCTCACCTGGAGATCTACTGCTTGCTCAGAAGAGGTTGTTGTGGACTTCTCTGGGTCCAGGACTTCATCAATGGCCAGCTGTGAAACTCAACAGTGTGGCTCTGTTGAAGCAATGAGAAGAAATGAATCTTTGTGGATTTGTACCATTCTCTCTGTCCCACAGACACTAGGCTGAGAATGGGTGATGTGTGAGAGATGCTGGCTGTTGTGCTGTACTAGAAAGATACACTACTCTTGATCTCAAGTTGAGAACTTCCCACAGCCCCAAAGAGAGGTCTCTTCTGAAGTGCTTTAGGTCACCATCAGGCTATGTCAGGGTGTCACAGAGCCACGGCAGGGACCCAGCATGGGCACATGGAGTCAGTAAGATGCTGGGTGGGGATCTGGGGTGGGAACCAATGCTGAAGAATTGACATCGATGGAGTGCAGACTAAAAAACAGCCCAAGTGATGTCCTGCTACCGTATATTGCACCAGAAAGGAGACATGCAAGGCGGCTGGCAGAGAAGCAACTCTCCTTTAGCACTACCCAGCCCCATCTTGTGGCAAGGATCAGCAAAACCTCCAAGATCGGAAGGGACGTTCTGCTCGCCGTGTGGGCACTGGCTGAATTGCCAGCAGCACGAGGGACGTGGTATCTGGGGCTGTCTTCCCCCGCCCTGGGTCCTTGCTGAATCAAAGAATCATTCAGGTTGGAAAAGACCTCTAAGATCGTCTAGTCCAGCCGTCAACCCATCCCCATCATGCCCACTAAACTAAGTCCCTAAGGGCCACATCTCCATGTTTCTTGAACACCCCCAGGGATGGTGACACCATCACTTTCCTGGGCAGTCCGTTCCAGTGCCCAGCCTCTTTTTTGGAGATTTTTTTCCTAATATCCAACCTGAAGATGTCCTCTCTCCTCATGCAGCCCCTGTTCCAGCCTCCTGGCACGTGGTGTCCCTCAGCAACAATTTCTCAGGAGCAAGCCCACCGAGGGCTTGGTGATGCAGCACCTGCAAGCACTGCTGGCTACAAGTTTGGTGGCTGAGGAGGTGCCTGCACACTGAACAGGGAGTGGGAGATGCTGGTGCCTAAGCTGTTTTGCTCTTTCCTCCAATCCGCTCCTGTCCTCATGGGTCTCCTGTGCACGGCTGAAGCCTAGGAAGGTTCAACCCACTGCCATACCACCAACATCCACCTCTGACGTGTGGGCCAGCTTATGCTGGCAGGAGGCATTACAACTGGGACAGCCCTCGTAACACATACAGTATAATTAAGATGCAAGTAACAAAACATTCTAATTTTTAATACTTTTCTTGCAGCATTCTGGTACCCCGCACGGCACCCCATCCAACCCCTCCCCTCGCAGCCACCACACAGCCGCGCAGCCCGCGCCTCCCGCCCCGCCGTGACGTCATCTCTGAGCGCCCGCAGCTCCGGCTCCGTCGGCGCCGCCATGTCCTTGTGGCGGACCCGCCTGGGCCCGGCCGCCGCCGCTACCCTCAGCTCTGCTGCCCGCGGCCGCCTGCGGAGCGCCGTCTTGCCGGCGGTGAGCGGGAACCCGGGGACGGCAGGGCCTCGGGTGGGCGGAGGGAACAGGAGAAGGGAGGGGGAGGTGACCTTCAGCGCCGCGCTTGCTGCGTGACCCCTGCGCTGGATGTGCGCCTGTGGAAAATACGCCCGGTTTGGCTTAAGAGCGCTGTCAGCTTTTAATCGTATTGCTGTGTTGTCTTTCAGGCAGGCGTTCACATCAGCTCCCAGCGCCCTTTGCAGTATGGCTGGCTGGCTTACATACTGGGAGAGAGAACCTGTAAAAAATTCAGCAAATACAGTAAAATCTTCACAGTGGATGGCAACCTGTCGTCTGGGAAGGGCAAACTGGCACAGTATATTGCAGATAAATTAGGTATGGCTCTTTAGGTATGGCTTTATTTTCCCTGTAGTGTGCAGAGTAGCTGGAAGACTTGTGGAAGAAATGGACCTGAGGGTGTTGGTCAGCATCAGGCTGACCATGAGCCAGCAGTGTGCGCAGGTGGCCAAGAGAGCCAATGGCATCCTGGCTGGTGTCAGAAGTAGTGCAGCCAGCAGTAGTGGGTGGTGATTGTCCTTCTGTACCCAGCTCTGGTGAGGCCGCACCTTGAGTTTTCTGTTCAGTGTTGGGCCCTTCACTGCAAGAAAGACATTGCAGCCCTGAAGCGTGTCCAGAAAATGTCAATGAGGTCTTATAGGGAGCAGCTGAGGGATCTGGGGTTGTTCAGTCTGGCATAGAGGAAGTTCATGGGAGGCTTTATCTCTCTCTGCAGCTCCCTGAAAGGAGGCTGTGGTGAAGTGGGGTCTGCCTCTTCTCTCGTATAACTAACAATAGGGCAGAGGTGACAGCTTCAAGTTGTGTGGGTAGAGATTCGGATTGGATGTTAGGAACAATTTCTTCTCTGAAAGAATGGTCAGGCACTGGAACCAGCTGACCAGAGGTGGCTGAGTCACTGTCCGTGGAGATGTTCAAGAAATGTTTAGATGTTGTACTGAGGGACATGACTTACTGTGGAAATAGGTAGGTAGATGGTTGCACTGGATGATCTCAGAGATCTTTTCCAAACTTGTTGATTCTACGAGTCTATGATTTCAATATGTACTGGAATTTAACAGTGTCATTGTGATTGCATAAAAGAAGTTAACCAGAACATCAACTCTTGGCTAGCAAATTGTTAGATGGTGTCACAGTTAATATTAATGGCATATAGATAGAGGCAGACTAAAGTGCTGATGAAACTTGAGGTGACAGGGATGTTGCCAGGTCATTGTAAATGACATTTTGATTCCAGTAATGTCCATTTACAGCTTCCGACTGTCATGAAGTCACCGAGGACTTTAAGAGGTTTTTGGGAGGTGTTTTCTGTGATGTGCTCAGAGCATCCACGTTAATGGAGAACTAGTATGATAAAAGTTCTGCTTAAAACAAATGTTCAACTCACATCATAGAGCTGGAGCAATAAAACCTAGTAATTGGGTTCCATCATCTTTCTGTGAGGTGATAGGACAGAGGGCTTTGTGTGCTGTCTTCAGATGTTATTTAGAGTAGACCTTCGTACATAAATGAGAATAGGAGATGCTAATAGTAAGCAAGTACAACTCACTATTCTGATTGGTGTTCTCTTTTGAGTTTCTGCCTTTCTTGTCAGGAATGAAATATTTCCCAGAAGCTGATATCCATTATCAAGACAGGATCGCAGGAGACGGACTGCTGCTGGATGAGAGGTTTAATGGCTTCTGTAACCTAGAGAGATTTTACAATGATCCAAAATGCCCTGATGGACACTCTTACAGGCTGCAGGCTTGGCTGTTTGGTAACCGTGTTTTACAGTACTCTGATGCATTGGAGCATCTGCTCACCACAGGTTAGATTTCACACTGGATGCGTTTAATTTCTGTGTTGAGTGAAAATTCTTCAGGTGTTTTTAAGTGTTTTGCTAGAATCTGTGTTTTGAAATTAAGACCCTTTTAGTGAGTGTGGTTGTGTAACACATTTAGAAGAATACCTTGCACGTTTTGTGTTAGGACAATGTCTTGTATTGTTTCTAATGAAGGAAATGCATACTGTTATCAGTTTCATTGGCTTTAAATGATAGAACCATATCAAAAAGGCCATCTTAAACATACCAACACAGCTGAGAGTTCTGTAGCCTTTTTAAAACTCCCTAAAACTTTCCTGATGACATCTTTTGTTCTGTCATTTTGATTTCACTAAGTACTGCTTTGTGCTGGTGATTATAACAATTAATTTCTGAGTGTCTTCTGGTGTGAAAAGCTTTTCTCAACACCGATTTACCTGTTGTTTGTGCTTTAGTAGAAGTGTTTTCCAAAAAATGATGAAGTGTGAGTACCAGAAAGCATCTCAAACACAAAAATAAGTGCGCTGCTTAAATATATTAATCCTTACTTGCTGCAGTGCTAGGCAGAGTATGAGTGTATATGGATTAGACAGGCATATTTAACATGCACATCTTTGTTTGTGTGAACAGAAAACTCTTGCTTTTTTGTTTTATTTAAAATCTCTTAGGCACGTTTTCAGAAAATTGTCTTCAAGAACAGCGCCGTCTGTAAATTTGAATGCTGCTGCCAGGGGTCTTTCTGAGCCCAGTCTGACTGGAGTCTGCTTTCAATTGCAGGTCAAGGTGTGGTGATGGAGCGCTCCCCCTACAGCGACTTTGTGTTTTTGGATGCAATGTTTAAACAGGGCTACATCCACAAACGATGTAAGTTACCTGCACGAAAAAGGGAAGTTATTTTGTCATAGATGTCATAATGTCATAAATAAATGTCATAAATGAGCCAGAGTTTAAAAAAAAAAAAAAGAAGCCTGCTGGAAAGACTGGCTACTTTAAATATTTGCTTTTGTTCATGAGGTATTTGGCACCTTGGTCTTTCTTTCATTGAAGACCAGTCCCAATCTGTGGGACTTCCTAATCTTTATTCAAGGCCTCAGTTCTGCTTGTATGTTCTGAGTATTGCTTACTTGTATCTCATCAGCTAGAGAGAGCCTCCCTTAGTAAGCGTGTGAGCATGCTTATGAGGATGAGTTTTCTATGTGAGATTTTGTCTGATATTTTTCCTGTGAATTTTCTATGAGATATCCTTCAGGCAGACCTTGATCTTGCAGCATTAGATGGGAGGTAAATCATGGACTGTTGGGATTTGGCCTGCTTGCCTTAGATTGCCAGTTACCTTTTGAATTTTGAAGTGTGCAAATGCTTTCTTGCCTGCACAAAGTGTAAGGAGGAGAATGCAAGACTTTAACAAGGCAATGGAGCTGTTCCTCCTGGAAGCCATTTTTAACATATTAAGGATGTAAAGGTGATTGCAAATAGTTGTTACAGTTCTATGAAGGAGAAATTATGCTTAATCACCTAATAGTCAGCTCCATGCAGCAAGCTAGCTCAGTGGATGAGAGAGGAGTGCTGGATGTTGTTTGTCTTGACTGGAGCCAAATGTCTGTGATGTAGTTTTGTGGAAACCTGAAGCTTTTGATGCACAGCAGCATGAGCAAACAGTGTGCCTTTGTGGAACAAAAGGTTACCAACAGCCTGGGTGCTGCATGAAGAGTGCTGTCAGCTGCTCACAGGCAGTGATGACCGCATCTGGAGTTTTGTGACCAATTCTAAGCTCTCAGTTGAAGACAGACGTGGAATTGCTGGAGTGAGTCCAGAAAAAGGCCATGAAGAAGGTCATCAGGAGCCTAGAGTGTCTGACAGAAGGAAAGGCTGAGAGCTGGGATGTTTTCATTTTTGCCTGCAGAAGGCTCTGAGGGGATGAGTGTAAATACCTGACGGGGGAGGAGTACAGAGATGGAACCAGGCTTTTCTCAGTGGTATTTAGCAAGAGAACAAAAGGCAAGCAGCACAAATGGGTTACAAAAAGTTCAAGTTAAACGTCCGTAGAAACCTTTTCTGTTGTGAAGGTGGTCAAATCCTGGAGCAGATTGTGCAGAAAGGCTATGGCAGCTCCATGCTTGGGGATGCTCAGAATCAAACTGGACACAGTCAAGAGCCACCTGCTCTCACTGGTCCTGCTCTGAGTAGAGTGAATGAGCCAGCTGATCTGCAGATATTGCTTCCAACCACAACCATTCTGCAGCTCTCAGTTACGGATGCTGAACTTTGGCAAATACATGCAAGTCTGAAGTGTAGAAAATACTGATAAAGGTGAATCTTCATCTGACCCCCAAGTAAAATGCAATTGAAGCTCTTATTTCTATCATTTCATAGCAAATCTGGCATTTTCCTGAGGTAGAGGTACTCATTCCCTTGTTTCCCTGACTGCCTTGTGCTTCTTGTCCATTTTGCTTAGATTTAGGATATGTTGTTTTTTTGTTTTGTTTTTTTAAACACATGCTGTAAATTGCAGCTTTTTGCTGAATGAGTTTGAGGGTGGTTATAATGAACTTTGTCCTATTAATTTGCAAGCAAAGCCCAGTAATCCACAATTTAACATAAAATCTAATCAACAAATACCCAATTGCACCAAAATCCTTAATGTTATTGACAGCTTTTTACTGTGATGATGGGAATGGTAGGCTTTAAATTTTTTCACAGGCTCTTTGTGTTAGAATGCCTGGTGATGTTTTTAGCTGAGCCAGTGAGCTTTGTGGAGAGAAGCTCAGACTTCAGCTAGATTAAATGGAATTTGTGCTATTAATGCCACCTAAATATTGAATTAAATGCTTCCCCTGACAGGTTCCTAATCACCAAACTGTTACCCAAAGAATGCTTTAAGATGTTGATCTGGTAGAAGAATCTGGTTGTCCTGAATCCTCTTTGTGGAAAAGCCTACCCTTAAACTTGGTGTATCTACCATGAAGAGGAAACTTCAAATAAAATAGTAGGGGGTATGATTTATTTGGAAATAGAATGTGTTTAGCAAACACAAGAAAAACACTCAAGAAATGATGAGGTATAATTCTCATGCTGTTCCTTTGCACGTGTTCCTCGTTTGGATTAAGTTCTGCTGGCTTTAGCTTTTGTGTTTTCTTTGCTTTTTAATGCAGGTGTTGATCACTACAAGGAGATAAAAGAGATCAGCGTTTGTGAATTCCTGCCACCTCACTTGGTCATTTATTTAGATGTACCTGTCCCAGATGTGCAGAAGAGGCTTCAAGAGAAAGGAGAGGTAATTCAGGCTCTTAAAAGTTAGTCTTCCTAGCTGCAGTTTCGGGAGCTGCACTCAGGTAGTGTGCTCCTTGCTCTGGGATCTGTGCTTCCTGAGTGCCAGAAGCCCCTTCTCCAGCTTCCCCAGATGACTGCTCTTTCAGACCTGTGTCGACGTTAATTGCTTGTCAGTTCAAGTAGGGATGACCTGCAAATTCAGTTAGTTTCCTGAATCGAGGGGGGTTATGAAAGCTTGGTGCTTTGATGTTAATACAACAAAACTTTAAGCTAGCTTTTATAGATCTTTCGTGAGATAGAAAAACCATTGAGCTTCCTGGCCAGTCTTATACCTGTGAAGGAGTACAGCTGATTCTTGTCACCAGTGCAACTTCCATGTGAGCTGAGGTTTGATAGGTGACTTTATGTATTGTTGATCTTCGACAGTTTATTTTCCAGATCCTCTGGAACTGCTGTAACTCCCATCATCAAGCATCTTTCAAGCTGCTTTTTAAATTCATGGCAATGGATAGATACTGCTGTTGAAAATAAAAGTAACTTCAGTTCTACAGCGTTACCTCTTAAAATTTCTTATCACCATATTACGTTACTGGGTTATTGAAATTATTTTTTATCAGAAAAATGGTAGGAGGTTTTTGTGTAATGATTAAATATGATGTTTGGTTTGGATTTTTTTCCTTAACCTCCTGTGGTGTTTGGACGCGTGCTTGTAACTGTTCTCAGATCCGTTCTGAGGGTTTAATGATGTTTACCTTATACCTTATTCAAAGGCTGTAGGAAATTGTATTCAGGTGAGGTATTTAACTGTGGAAAGCCTGATATATTAAAGGAAAGCTTTATTACAAAAACCATTCTCAGGTCCCTTAAATGCTTGGTAATGTCTGCTTCTTGAAGCAAGTGTGTGTTGGTGTGCTGGGTTTAAGTCAGTAGCGTTTTGTTTTTGCCCATTTAAGAGGGATGCTGATCGTTTCCAAAGGGAAGTGACTTCAGAGCTGTGAAGTGGAAGGCTGCCCTGGCTGCTTTGTGGTCTGTGTAGCCTCAATGGCTTTGCCTGCTGCTCAAGTGGCTCCTTTCCTGCCCTCCAGCAGTTTGGACGCTGACTAAACGTGCCTCTACTCTTTAACGAACAAGGCACTCTTGTGTGGGAGAACTATGGATTTCTTTGTTTTAGCAACTTCAGTTACAGAAATAGAAACTTAATGTATTGTGGGAACCTGCCCGTTCTTTGCCCCTATGAGCAAAAAGGTCAGCGGCGCTTCTGAGACATTCTGGCACGAATTGCTGGTGTAACAGAACTTCCCTTGGGCAGTGGCACCTGCTGGGCACTGTGGGGCTTGTTTGGGGATAGAACTTTGGGTTCCTGGTGGATGGAGTGTTTGTGGTTGGTATTGAGTACAGTTATTGCAGAGCTCTGGAAGAAGAGAAGCCTTCCAGTGGGACCGGCTGGCAGAGATGCAGCACCTTCCAATGCGGTGGGCATCTTGGAGGTGTGTTTCCTATTTGAATAGTGGCAGGAATCGTGCCTTGATTTTAGGATTGAATTGAAGGAAGACATGCTAAATGAAAGAAATTCCGGTTATTTTGCAAACGTGACATTAAGGTAATATGTGTAGGAGATGAGGCTTGTGGTGAACTGTCTAACAGCTGGTAGGATATCCTTTAAATCCCAAAAGAAGATAGAGAAGAAAGTGGTTGTCCATGCAACTGTCTGAAACTAGAGAAATGGGTTAATGTTGGCCCTCTTGCTGGAAAGGCAGACTGGGATGATCCTCTCCTTTCTTTTAGGTGATAATATATAATTTCCTGGATTATGCAAGTAGATAACTTTTCAAGGACTGATAAAATTTAAGTTTTGAGATTGTTTGGTTCATGCAAACTCTGGAAAAATGAGAATTCCCAAAAACTGCAATAAATTGTAAGAAAGCTTTTTGTTTTGCTCTTACATCATTCTGTTGAGCATGTCTTTTCCTTTATTTAATAGATTCACTATCAGATCAGAAGAATCTTGCTCATGTCTAATGATTAAAACCATGGAGATGGCGGGTGTAAAGGAGTGATTACTACATTCTGTGACTCATTCCTTGGGGTACTCTTGATGTTTAAGAAACTCTAAATGCTCTGTATGACTTAACTCTTGAAACTCAAGTATGGTTCACTGAATAGCTGCTAATACAGGAGTGAAGTCTTGATAGATGGTGTAGGACCAACTTCTGCTTAGGCTCCTGTGCTGATGGGGAAAAGAAAATACACTTTCTAATGTTATTCTTCTGTTTTCTGTCTATTTTTAGCCTTATGAGAAAAAGGTGCCTGCTTCGTATCTCCAGAACATTGAGGACGCTTATAAGAAAACCTTCTTACCAGAAATGAGGTTAGCAAACCAAACTGCTCTGTCCACTGAGTCTTTGAGTAAAAAAATGTGTCATGATCCTAAAATCTCTTCAAATAGAAGCAAATAAAACCACATAATGTGAGATAATCCTTTTTCTGCTATGTGCTACAATGTGATGCCCTATTTATATGGTGCTGTGTCCGTGGTACACTGTCTGTGTATACTTGTGCATAGTTATTTCCTACATCTTAGAAGCTTGATGTCACCACTGCAATGTTGGAGTACTGAGAGTGAAATGCTTTTAGGAGCAGGGGGGAGGAATGTTGTACAATTCATTGGATATTGTTAGTGGAGCTGAGCCTGGATCTGTTGTATGCCACACTTGGGATGTTACCTCCCCTAACAACTCTTCTCAGTTGTCATAGCTTTGGCTAATTTCTTGATGGTGATGCAGAAGGAGAGAGATAAGGGCTTCTCTTTCCCGTTTCTAGTTCAGTTTCTATGCCTTGTGAGGCAGACACATTGCAGCCAGGAGAGGATTCAGTGGACTTTGTTGATACTGTTAAAAGAGTGCACTGCTACCTGCCTTTACAGGCTGAAGTGCTTGTCTTTGAACTTCCCAGCTTTCTCTGGCTGGGAAGTGAGAATGTGTGAACTGTGAACTTGAGACTGTAATAATTTGTCAGCTGTCCCCATTCTTAAGAAATAGCTCTATCAAAAATCAAATTGCCTTACAAATATAAAAACGTGAGTGTGAGCAGTCTTGCTATTCTGAGCAGGTTACTTTCTGGAAAAAAAGCTGTTAAAGGTTACAGAGTCAGGTCTGCTTTACATCAAGACTGTCTACTCATGCAAGACTTGTTTTGTTCACGAAATTGACTATTGAGTTTCATTTATTTAAGTCATAGAAGATATTCAGGAATATTGTTGCTTGCTTGCTTCCTTGTTGCTTTCTTGCTTCAGCTCCATGGTAAATCAGTATAATTGTGCAATTGAAGTGGATAACTTAATGTTGAGCTTGTCATTCATACAGGGACAGAAGCTGTTGGTGCAGTATATGGTTAGCTGCCTCTAACCTACACAGATTAACAGCTGCCAGAAGAAAGTGGCAGGGAGGAAGGGTGGGAAATGATGGGACTGTCATCCGCCCGAGGGCAGAGTAGGTTTGAATTTACTTGCAAGGAGGAAAATGCTGCTTATTCTTTGGATCAAATCTAGCCTCAGAAAAACACTGCGTCGTTCAGTGAGGCTAAACCTAGCCTAACTGGTCCTGCTGTGATTTCAACTCTTTCCCCTTTGTCTGGATGTGGTCAGTACACTTGTTAAGCAAACACCCTCTACTTGGCATCCTCATCAGTGCCCAGGCTCACAATGGCTTGTCACATCGATCTGCGTGCTCAGGCCTGAAGGGAGATGTCTCCGTTCCCTTGGTGGGAGGAGATCTGCACATGTGAAACTTCAGCTGTGCCTGTCTCTGGACCTTGCTGATGACTTGCATGTTGCATAGATGCACACTGCCTTCAAATGCCTTTAACTGTTTGCTTGCTGACTTGCTCAGTGGTGCACCAAATGATGAGCATGCCTGGCTGTTACAGACTGTAACAAACTAATACCGGATTTCCCGGTACTTCAGTCTTAGAGTGAATATTTGGTGATCATAAAATGTGTGCTTCCTTTCTAGTCTGATATGCCTGAGAATGTCCTTACATGTATCTGTGTCCATCTACCTACATATATATAATCTTTTTAATGCATTTGTGAGCTGGCTGCTATGAGGCAGGTTCTTGGTGACTACGAACAGACAGCTTTTGTCTTTTGATTGATTTTCTGGTCCAGTGGTCTCAGATCACTGATGCTATCTTTCATATCCAATAGTGCTTCCACTGAGCAGCTGTTTTCACATAATGAAAGCCCTGATAACATGCAGAGTATCAAGTGATTTGATCTGCATTGCTAATGCAGCTGCTCGTGTAAGGCTGAGGCCTGGCTTACCTTCTAATTTGTGACAGTTGAAACTGAAGGTGTGTGTTCACATCCTACAGCGGCTCCCTTGAAAGCAAACCACCCGTGTTCTTTTTGTGACTGAGGAGTTCCGTGAGGTTTCTGCTTTTTTTCCCCCCAAGTTGGAAAAAAAACCCTCTTCAAACAGTCCACTATTGGGAGCACCAGTTGAATGGCTGACAGTGTAAAAGTTTGGGGCTTCATGTGAATAAAGGACACCTTGTAAGGAAACTGGTTTTTGTTAGCCAGGGCTGCTCTGGTTGAAAGATGATAATGCAGATGAGGAACCAGCTTGAACTGCTGCAACTTTTTATTTTGTTAGCAGTCCTGCCTCCAGCAGCATTGTTTACACTGCCAGCCTCGATTCTGATTAAACTTAGAAGTGACTTTTCTATGCTGTACAATTAAGAAAACAGCATGTTGCCTGCCTTACATGTTCTTTGTTCTACACATAGATTACACTGCCTCTGTTGCATTGGTTCATTTAGCTCAGACTTAGTAATAATGACGAATGAATGTATTATTTTCTTAAGACTTACCCACAAGTGTTAATGTACACATAAGAATGAAAGGTCTGATGAAGCTTTGGGTTGAACAGTTTTATGTTGTCAAGTAGATTGGGCAATTGTGCCGATGGTAACATCAGTGAAATGGAAACAGATTGGTAGGTGGGATATTTCTATTTTTCTTATTGAACTAAAATTGTAGACTTTCTACAGGTCGTATGTACAGTTTTATGTCAGGAAAGAAACAACTCACAGATCCAGCAGATCTATTGCAGGCTCTGGAAAAAATAAAAAAAGCTTTTGGTTCTGTTTTTGTGCTTTTGAATGTAATTTCTGCTTCATTTTGATGTAGAGGTGAGATGCTAAAAGCAGTTGTGTCCTGTGAGCTCAACTTCTTTCTATTTTTTTTTCCATTGCAGTGAGAACAGTGAAATTCTGCAATACACAGCAAGTGAGGCAGAGGATGTGGAGAAGGTAAAGAGTTTGCTGCTTCCAAAACAGAAACATGAAGAAAACACCTTATCTTAGATAATAAACTTAATTAGCTACTTTATGCAATTAGTGCTTGCTGCTCTGTCAGTATTCTGGGCTGGGACTATGAGTGCTTTGCAGTGATGTTGCATGAGTGATTGCATTTCTGTCAGGAGAGTGTACATCCTTCCCCCCATCCCTTTTGCCAATATACCTGTCTGCCTGAGCAAGCAAGTTCCACTCTATTATTACTGCTAATTTTTTTTCTTCAAAAGAATCTTTAGGCTCATTTAACTTATGTCAGGTGTTTCCACATCTGGATTGTTTTTCCAAACAAATCCTGAGGCAGTGGAAGCAGCATTTCCTGAGTCTCCGGGCTGTACATTATTTGTCTCTTTGGTATCACTCTTTGAAGTGTTGTGGCTGGTGGGATAGGTAAGGTTCTTTATAGCTTAATTTGGGAACTAAAGGCATTAACCAAGAAGTAAGTCACACTCAGCAGCCAGCTGAGATTCTTCCTACAAGCATAAAGTCTATTTCTATTGGCTTTTGCCACTACACAGCTTCTTATGATCCAGATTGGTACACAGGTTCCTTTGCAGTAAAATAGCTGTTGTTTGCGATAAGCCAGTGATGATCAGCTCTGAGAAAACAACTTGATAATCAGAGCTGTTGCAAAGCTGGTAACCCTGGGTTATTCATCTGTGTTGACTAGCGTGTGGTGTCTCTACTTTATCACCTTCTCCAAAGTGTTTTGCATGACACATTAACACTTGCCTTATTTCAACAGATGTTCTTGCTTGTGGAAAATAATAGTGGGGAAGTAGAAACTTTCTTTCTTCTTTTGAAATTTGCCTCTGTAGCTGCGATGCCCTCTGAAAACAGTCATTGGCTTTATGTAATTCTGTACAGATTGTAGTGGTTGTGTTTCATTGTCTGGGATGGAAGCGAATCCCTCAAAGTTCATTTGTGCTCTGGAATAGCAGTAAGGGTCTCAACTTAGCAAAGATCTTGGAGAGTGGCCTTACAGTGACTTCCACCAGCCCCCTCAGCACCCACAGGTACATTCCACCAGGTCCCGTGCACTTACGGATGTCCAGATTGCTTAACTGTTCCATAACACAGTCCTCATCATCCAAGGCAAACTCTTCCTTTATCCCGACTTCCTCAGGGGTATGAGGCTCCTCAGGACAGCCTGTAGCAGTATAGACAGACAAAGAAGGCATTTAGTAACTCTGCCTTGTCTGTGTCTTCTGTCACCAGGGCACCCACCTCATTCATCAGTGGGCCTGCATTGCCTTTAGTGTTAGTTTTATCTGCAGTGGATTTGAAGAAGGCCTTTCTGTTGTCCTTGACCCCTCTTGCAAGCTTTAATTAAGATTGTTACTGCCAACCTTGGCATTTGCAGTGAGAGGGGTATCTCACTGCTTGTACCCGTGCTGAGCATATTTGAACCTTTTGAAGCCCTGAAGGAGGTAACCTACTACTGCTTTCCTCACTTATGGATGTACTGGTCCAGCTGGGATGGAAGTAATCCTTCATTCCAGCTGTGACAGCTGACCCAAACTGACCAAAGGGGTATTCTGTACCATGTAATATCACACTCTGCCATGGAGGGAGTTCCAAAGTAGCCTTTGCTTGAGGACTAACAAGGCATCCATCTGCTACTGTGAGCTGGTGAGTGATTGCCTCGGCATCACTGCTTGCTTGTTTTTGCTTTTTCTCTTCCTTTTTGTTTACTAAACTGTCTTTGTCTCGTCTTATTAGCTGTTCTTGCTTTTGTCCTTCTAATTCTCTTGCTCTCCCACTTCACTTCCCACTGCCGAGCAGCGAGCAGCTGGGTGGGGGCTTAGCTGCCAGCTGGGATCAGCCCACCACAGCTGTGGAAGACTCTCCACAGCAGCAGTGAAACTTGGAGATCCTGAATTGTGTGTTTTCGGGTTTTCAGAGAGAACTGGTAATGGTTGGGAGTGATAGCTCCCATAGGGCAACAAGTATGTTATGCTGCTGTGGCCAGGCTACAGCTGTGAAATGAGGAGTAGTAAGAGAGGCTTTTTGTTAGGTCCGTAGATAAGAGCAAGTTAGGCTTGACTTCTGTCAAAGGGGCTCTGTTCAGTTGGTAGAGCTCTGACACTCATATCCTCCCATGCTGGAGCATATAGTGACAGCATTACTTTTTTTTTTTTCTTTCACAAAGAAGCATAATGTTATTGTTACTGACTTGCATTTTTTCTCGTTGAGCCAGATGGCAAAGATTAATCCTATGAGCAAGCGGATGGAAAATCTCTTGGCTCTGTGAGTGTAGTACATGCAGTTGGAGTCAGTGATTCAGTTCAGTTGAATCCTGCAGTAAACTTTACTCTCTAGGGGCTGACTTTGTTTGGAAGCTCAGAGTAGATTCTACTTGTGCAGTGTGCATTACAGTAGCTTTCATCTGAGAGCATTGTGTTTCCAGGCATAAAGGTTTTGTAAAGCTGGGAATGTTGGTGTGGACTTTGCAGTCCCTAAAATCCTTGAAGTGCAGTTAGTCATATAAAATAGCTCTTTTTGGAGTACTGCAGAAAGGGAAGTTTCTGAAAATGGAATATCTTTATAATTTTTAAATACCAATGGCCTTTCTTTGCCTTTGTTGTGAGATTTGACTTTACTTATGCAGATAGCTACCTGTGATCATTACAGGTGGACAGTTCTGATGTAATTCCTTCTGCACTGCTTTCAGGAAGAGGAAATGGTTGAAGGGACTAAATGTTCCTATTTTTTCTTAGTCCTGAAATTTTAAAATTATTTCTTGATGGACGAAATTAGACAGGAAAAGGGTGAAATGAATGAAAAAGAAGAGGTCAGCATGTGGATAAGAATATTTGAGCAATTACTGTTAGCTTTTCAGGATATCAGAAAGGATAGTAGGAGTTGAGAGCTGCGTTTCAAGGAGTGTGGAGGTGTTGGAAGAAATGAGAACTTGTTTTCTTCTGTTCTTCCTGAACGTGTTTTGAAGTGGTCAGGATAAAGCCATTTGTCTCCTCCCCAGACTTCCTAGAAAAGTCATTGCTAGAGGTTTTATTTTAATCCTGCAGATCAGAGTTTGAAGTCTGTCTAAAGGTCTTATTGCTCAAGTCAAGTCTATGGAGCTCAGCAAATTTGCGTCGTGGCTGAGCGTAACAAGAGTGCACACTGATGATCCTTTTCTTAATTTAGTTGGACAAATCTGGGATAGAGGACAGATTATTGAAGTCCAGGTCCAAGATGGGATCATATTCTCATTGTTAGATATTAGTTACACAAACTAGGATTTTTTTCCATTTGAAAGAATGACATTGATTCCCTTATGTCTGGGTTCAGTTTACCTTTGAAGTGAAAAGACTGGCGTTTGTAAATAAGGGATAACAGAAGGGAAGTGGTTTTTGCTTAAAGGGTTTTTGTATGTAGGCAGCTATATCCTGCTAATAGAGAGTGATGCTTAACTGTTAGCCAGCTTCCAGCTACAAATTCTTTACTGTGCAATTTGGGGACTTAATTTTGTATGACTTTATAGTGTAATAGTTTTTGAATTGCTTATAGAAAACGTGCAACTTAGAAAGAACTTCTATTTCTGCAGTGTCTTTTAAAAAGATCAGTTGGGGCTTCATATTGTAATTAAGATTGGTTGTAACAATTAAAGGATTTGTAAGTGCTTAAGTGATCTTGGTTAGAACATTTCAAACCACATTTACACGAGAACAAAATAGTAAAAAGTTGGCTTTTTGAATTCAAATAATTTCTGTTTTATTTCCCCTTTTTAAAAAAAAGTGGGTATGAAGGGTTATGACTTACAAGCAGGACTGGACCAGTTCCAATTCCTCTGTACTTGTAAACAGTGTTTTGTATTATGCATTGATTTTATTCGGTGACCCCACCTTGTATAAACTGGAGGAAATTATCTAGGTGGGGGGCTGATGGCAGAGCAGCTCTGTACCACGTCCTTTGCCAGTGTGGAATTGCAAGGATTCCGAGCTAGATGGCATGAAGTTTTTGGTTGCAGCTGCTGTTTGTGTGCTGAGCTTCTTCCTGCAAGAGTTCCTGGGGTTGGATCCTGCATTGCTCCTTGCACCCTGCATT
Source organism: Centrocercus urophasianus (assembly GCF_019232065.1). Taxonomy (NCBI): domain Eukaryota; kingdom Metazoa; phylum Chordata; class Aves; order Galliformes; family Phasianidae; genus Centrocercus; species Centrocercus urophasianus. Next base: position 729,656 of record NW_024884756.1, read on the forward strand.
TTGCTTAAGGAGAAACCTGATCTGGCTGACAGACCATCCTTTGTCCCATTACTGCGTTGCCTTCTGCTCTCGCTGGAGTTCTTCTAACAGCAGAACTCACCAGATCGCCGTGAAAACCAGCTTAGAAATTGTAAGCTGTTTGTATTGGCTTAATTGCAAAGATTATGGGAAGGAGTCTCATTATTGAAAACCGTTTTTTCTGAGTCCTACCAAGCTCTGTGTTATATTAAGACCTGATCTCTCCTGGCCATTGTTACGTGTTGTGCTGCTTAGTCAGGCCTAAATCATTTATTTGCTACTAATTCCCAGGAGGTGCCGATGCATTCCTTGTGAATTAAAAAGCTGTTCTTCTGGCCTGGTTGGAGGAGGAGGGCTGATGCCATTATTAATGAGCTGCTGGTGAAGATTTCTGATGTGGTAATAAGTGTGCAAAACTAATTTGGGCATTAATTTCTTTTTTCCCCTCGACGTGGTCTGAGCCCTTTTGTCAGCAGCTCTATTATTAATCCTGTCGTCAGCAGCAGTGGGGCAAGCACTGCTGTGGAGTAGGGGAGTAATTGCTCTTGCATATCTAATGGGAAGTATGTTGGAAGTTTAACTTCTAAATTAAGAATAATGGACATTTGAACTAACAACATTCGTCTTTTTCTTTTGTAAAAATGATAATCGTACTGCGTCAAGCAGTTTGGTAGGAACAAGCAGTTTCCAAGTGTAATTTTGAAAACTCATCTAGATGCCTGTGGTGCAGCTTTCTGCAGTGTTTTTGAGGCCTGAAACGTGTTGTTTTTTTTTTTTTTCTGTCTACAGGTCAATTTATTTAACACAAGAAGTAGGCTTCCCATGCTCTTAGCTATGATATCTCACTTAAGAACTTAATTATTTGTAAAAGATAAAAGATGGTTGAACAGCATCTTGCTTGCAATTTTAAATATACTTTGATGCTGTCACATATTAACCGTATTTTTCAAGTCTTTAATCAGCTAATTTAGTGTTCAGCAAATATGAAGGCTTCAGTTAAATGATGGTTCAGTTACTCCTATCTCTAAGCTGCTACTTCTTGCCATAAAAATGTAATAGTGCCAGAATGAACCATTTTAGTTGGGACTCCTTTGTAGTAGTGTGTTTCTATTACCCTTCAGGTGGTAATAAAAGGGAGTTAGTGTTCACTGTGATTGTAGGGAATAGGTTACTATGGATTTGATGTGCAGTAAAGGATAAAAGCTTTTCTGATTATTTTATCACCTTATTACTGGCATCTGCTTTCTTTGTTGTCAGTGGATCAACAATATGTCATGAGGATTTCAGTCCTGACCTCAATAGCTTTTATCCTTTCCTTCTACAAGAGGCATCTGTGAAATGGTAGGAGTTGCCATGATCTATTCTTTCCCAAGTTGCTTTGAGGTTTTGTCTTAAGTGCATTGCCCTGACACTGGTTTGGGTTTCCTTTTAGCAAGTAGGTCATGTGTGATAACCTCAGGCTTGTGTTAAACAATTGCCCAATGGACCAGCAAAGATCCGTTTTCTGATGGAACAAGATTGTAAATGAAGCTCAAATACGGGATTGGAAATTCTGGTGATGCTAGCAGGGTGATTTGCTGAGGTGTTACTTGTTTGAACGGTTCTTGGTGTCAAATGGAGACTTTTGCCCTTCCTTTCTGCTCTGGATGCGTGTGAGCATGGGTAGGTTTTCACATCTGATCAAATCCAAATCTTTGGACTTCTGCTAATTCAAGAGCTACTCTATTCCAGCCTGGAGTGTGCTCCCATTTCTGTCTTGTGAACCGTGCCCAGCAACATCAAGGAACAGTTTCAGCTTTTCTCAGTCAGTAGACTTCTCCTTTTTGAAAGAAAACAGCTCTCCTATGCAGCACTAAGCATAATGATGTTACTTGCAACAGAAAGGGTTAAATTTAGACTCCTTTTCATTCTCTCTTTGATTTGCCTTTGGAGTGAGCTTGTGTTTTTTCCCTTTCAGTCTCAACAGCAGGTTGAAGAAGAAAGTTATAGATGGTGTAGGAACTTGGAAACATAACACCTCTCCAGCCTACTTAATCCCAGCCAAGGCTTAGGCCAGCAGGCACTGTAGTGCTGGTCACTGTGTGTCTGTGCAATGCTCACAGGAGGGCTGCTACCTCCAGAAATGTGACTTGGAGATCATACGTTAGCTTAAAATGTCTGTGTTGTTCATACAGTTTTACCAGGGAGACCTTTTTACTGCATAAGAGTATATTTCAGTTACTTCATTGCCTGGAGGGGGCTGCTTTGACATTCTCATCAGACCACCTGTTAATATGATTTTTTCCTCTGATTTCAGGTAATTGAAGACATTGAGTACTTGAAATTTGACAAGGGCCCATGGCTGGAACAAGATGATGTTTCTTTCCATCATTTGAGACTTTTGTAAGTATGATATCTTCCAATATTGTTTAGCACTGGATTTCTGGGAATCATTAAAGCCTTGACCTTTTATAAGGTATATTTATATTTGCACTGTGCTTCATTTTTTGAAATGTCATCAGTGACAGTAGACTTTTTAAATACTGTTGCTGTTGTAAAATGAGTGCGGAGTTCTGTTGCTGCTAACCAGTTGGAGGAGAGACTTCAGACAAACATCCCTTTCTATTAATGAAGTACAGGAATCATAGAACATTTAGGTTGGAAAAGACCTTCAAGATCATGTCCAGCCATTAATTAACACTATCAAGTCCACCACTAAACCATGTCCCTCAGGCCACAGCCACATGTCTCTTAAATGCCTCCAGGGAGGGGGCCTCCATCACCTCTCTGGGCAGCCCCTTCCAGTGTGTGACCACCCTTTCACTGAAAAAATTCTTTCTGATATCCTGTCTAAACCTCTCATGGTGCAACTTGAGTCCATTTCCTCGTGTCCTGTCACTGGTCTCCTGAGGAAACAGCCAGCCACCTCACTGCAACTGGCTTTCAGATAGTTGTAGTGCAGTGAGATCTTCCCTCAGCCTCCTTTTCTCCAGTCTGAACAATCCTACTTCCCTCAACTGGCTCCTCGTGTCTTGTTTTCTAGTCTCTTCACCAATTTTGTTGCTCTTCTCTGAATCTCAGTGTCTTCTTTGTAATAAGAGGCCTAAAGCAGAACACAATATTTAGGGTGTTGGTCTCACTGGTGCTGTGTAAAAGGGGACAATCACAGAATCCTTATAGTTGGAAGAACATCTGAAGGCCATCTAGTCCAGCTCCCCTGCATCAGGTTGCCCAGGGCCTGGTCCAGCCTTGCCTTGAAAGTCTCCAGGGACAGGGCATCATCCAAATCATTAAGCAGCCTGTTCCAGTGCCTCACTATCCTCACTGTAGAAGATTTTTCCCTTATATCTAACCTAGATCTACCCTCTTTGAGCTTGTAACCACTGAAACCATTTCCTCTTGTCCTATTGCCACAGACCCTGCTAAAGAATCTGTCCTTCTTTCATTAGCTCCATTTTAGATACTGAAGGGCTGCCATCAGGTCACCTCGCAGCCTTCTCTAGGCTTCTCGTTTCCCGGTGCTGCTGTTTGCTGATGCAAACCAGGGTGCTGTTGGCCTTCTTGGCCACCTGGCTGTGCTGCTGGCTCATTCAGGTGATTGTCAGCACCTTCAAGTTCTTTTCTGCTGGGCTACTTTCCAGATAGTTTTTCCAAGCCTATGCTGCTGCGTGGGGTTGTTGTGACCCATGTGCAGCAGCTAGCATTTAGCTTCGTTGGCTGCCATGCAGTTGGACTCAGATGATTAATCAACCTACGCACGTCACTCTGCAGATCCCTCCTGCCCTCAAGCAGATTGATGCTCTTGCAGCTTGGTGTCTTCTTCAAACTTGTAGAAGGTTCACTTGATTCCATCATCTGTATCACTGATGAGGGAACACTAATTATGATTGACTACCAAACTCTGCTGGCAGCATCTTTTTGGGTCTGACCGTCTGGATAGTTCTTTACCTGGCAATGAGCACATCTGTCCAGGCCACAAGCAGTCAGTTTCTCCAGGCATTTCCCAATTACTGTGACCTGTGGTTCCTACTATTGGAAATGTATTTTGCGAGCTGGCTAAGCACTGTGTACAGACAGGCATGCAGTTTTAAAACACTATTTATGCACTTGACACGGTGGTGTCACTGCTGCTCTGGCAGCACGGTGTTCTTCATCAGAGCTTGTTGACAGGGCAACCTTGTAGTGAGATTTAGGTGTGGTGCTGTTTAGATTGGCTGTGTTTAGAGTGTTTTTCTGAAAGTAATTTTTCAGCTGTCTGCTTTTTAGTATCTTCACAGCAGTCAAGAAGCTGGCTGTAGGGTAAAAAGGAAACAGCCAAACTTGGAAGACTGTGTGGAAGATAAGTGCTTTTGTGCTCTTTCTGTCTGACTTCCAGAAAATAATCCTAAACCAGAGCTTTATTCTTAATTTGCAGGTTTTTTTCCTTTGTTCTGTGTAATAACAAGCAAAATTGTAACATGTAGTAGTTCAAGGGTAGTGTTTTTTTTGGTTTTTTTTTTTTCTTAAAGATGTCTGTTTAATTGGGTGTGAAGAAATCAAAATCAGACAGTGGAAAGCTTCTTGCTGAAATAAAGTCAAATTTGATTAAAGGAATTCTTTGCAAGTACTCCATGATGATCTCTGTTCCAATTTAATTGTGGAGTGCTACTGGTAAGGTTGCATATGTCTGCAGAGCAATGCTGAAGGGAGACCTAGCCCTCAACCTTGAAGGGATATGAATCAAATCATTGACATGCATGTAAGCAAGTAAGTCTACGTGCATTGCAGATGAAGCATTAGGACTGCCGCTCTTGAATCGTGTTGATGAACAAAATGTTCCCTGGATAATCCCACATTAAAAAAAAAAATCTACACTTGGAAGAGTATTAATAGGTTTAGCCTTGACTGAAGTGAGATAAGCTTCTCATTTTACAGAATAACATCAGACTGCGTGTATGGGGTAGCAAGTTTAGTATAGTTGCTGCATTTTTAAAGCAAAGCTTAACAATTTTACAGTTGTGTTAGTTTCAGGTTCTCTCTCACAGGTTGGTGGAAATGCAGGGTTTTAAAGAAGCATACAGTTGAACACTTTTCTCTGAATTTCATAGAATTACAGAAGAGACCTCTGGCTCACTCTGGCACTTCTGCTCCAGCAGGGCACCCACAGTAGGTGGCTTTCAGAGATCTGCAAGGAGGAGACCCCATAACCTCTGTATCCTCTCTTTGGTGTTGTGGGTTTTTTTGGTTTGTTTTTTTAAATACGTTGATGAAATCCCTCTGAGCCTCCTCCCCTTCTCCAGGCTGAACAGTCCCAGATTTCTTGTTGCTTTTCCTCATAGGAGAGTTGCTCAGTCCTTTCTGCACCTTGGCTGGACTCCCTCAAGTCTGCCCAGGTCTCTCTTGTCCTGGTGGGCAGAACTGAACCCAGCACTCCAGGTGTGGCAGAGCAGAAGGGAAGCATCCCCTCCCTTGTCCTGCTGCCAACAGTTGGCTCAGTGCACTCAGGACACGATCAGTCTTTGTCTCAAGGGCACTCTGCTGGCTCCTATGCAGCTTGGTGCCCACCATTCCCATTCCTGCAGAGCTGCTCCCACCTGGGTGCCAGCAGCATGCCCCACTCTTCCTCTTGTTGTGCTTAGAATTTCAGGCTTGATTGTGATACAGGCAGTGGAATAGTAAGTTAAATTGATTTATTCTGCGAAAAAGAATGCTGTACATCTCTTTTACTCGTTTGTGCTGTTACTTCAATTGTCTCCTAATATCAGCAATACTGTTGTGCCTTTTGTCTGGCTTTTCTACCAAGGGCTGAAGGTGTATCACAGAAAAGCAGCTTTGAGTTGCATCTAAGAGAAATAAGTCAGGATCTGAGTGCCCTTTAAGCATCTCAGAAGAGTTTTCTGTATGTAGTAGTTAAAAGATACATCTGGTGGCTTACATCCCATGAAGCTATGGAAATCAGATTTCCTTTGAAAGGAGAAAATACTTTTAAGTTACTGTTTTTCCTGTAGCTTCACACTGGTACAGGTATTAAGAAAGGATTATTGTTAATTGTGGAGTGTAGGAGGGAGTTAAAAGAAAGCACACAAAGAGTGCTGTATTAAGATATTGTATGAAAATTGCGCTTTGTAACTGTGGAAAAGAACAAATAGCATTGCTGAGGAGTTAATTTTTCGTTGAACCCCGGGCGATGATGAGAGGGTTTCCTTTACAAGACCTGTCATTGCAGATAATAAGAAATCTTCTGTTGGCAGCGTGTGGCTATGTTACTGAGCTCTCACAATGCAACAAACTGCTAATTTAAATGTTAATATGGTTTGAGTTTTACTGCTAATGCTTGCCTTCAGAATAACATTGTCAAGATAGTGGTTTTGTGTTCAGAGGTTTGGTGAAAGCAAAACTGTTCAGGAAATGGTGAGCAGCTTCTAACTCCTTGTGAAGATGTACACCAAGTGAGAAAGAACCTGAAATAACCTTGCACAGATGCCCTGTCTCCATATTAGTTCCTCTTGATGGATGGAAGCTTTAATGGTGCTGTGCACTCCAGATCACACACACCAGCACCTGCTGCCCTCTCGTGTTCCTGTTAGGCTGCAGCAAGGGTTTGGCTCTGCTGCTCTGTGTTCTCTGCTGCAGGGATGCTTTCACTTCTCCCACCTTCAGCTTTCACTTGACACATCTGGACAAAGGGGAGTTGATGGGTATTGTGAGGATGGCTTTTTAATTGCACGTGTATGGGCCCTGGCATATGGAAACCCCCATCAGGGCCTCTCACTTCTTCGGTAATGCAAATAGTAAGCAAGCTAATCAGACCAGGGAGCCGCACCCATATAAATCAGTTGCAAAACACATCTTTTATCTCCTGCCTTGCCCTCAAGTCCTTTCTCCTTTGCCCTAATAGAGAGCAGTTTGATAATGGGATTGAGGCATAAATTGCTAAAAGGTTAAGAACGTGTGTGTGTGTGTGTGTGTGTGTGTGTGTGTGTGTGTAAGCTGGAGGGTTCTCCCAGAGAATGCTTTCCATGTCTTTCCTCCCTTCCAGGCTCTGAGTCAGAGGAACAGAAATCATTCTGTTGGCTTTTGGGAACGTCCCAGGGATTTCCCATGTTGCTGCTGCACTGCCTTAAGTCTGTTTTTATCTGTGCCCTTCCTGACAGAATTGTCTGACTGCGTGTGTGCATTGCAAAATAAATAATGTTTTGAATAAGTAATGTTTTGAAACAAGGAGCTGTAGGTGGTGTGGTGTCACCTGTGTTAATGTGCCAGCAGGTGAGCGAAACACTGCATTTCACTTGTCCTGTTTACAAGTCCCCAGCTAGATCTGTTACATTACTGCAGCTCCTTCAGAGTTTGTTGTAGCAGAACATATTTTTAATGACTAAATCTTCAGCCACCATTACTTTCATTAAAAAGGGGTAGGTATCACCATTTCTTTTATCTTGACGAAAAGGAATCAATTTTCATTTGTAAACAATCTATCCAGGAAATAGTTTGTCACTGTCATACGTTCCATTTAGTTCATTAATTACAATTGGTGTGCTACATAACCTGTGTAGTAAATTGCCTGGTATTGTGTTTGGCATTACAGCAGAAATATGTTTTGAAGTTGTTACTGAAGAATCTTGTGCAAGCAGTGATTGGTAATTCTTAAGTTGTGTTAATGTTCCTTTAAGTACTTAAAACTGTTGCAGACCCAACTGAAGCTGGGCTTCAGTTTCTTTTCTGTTTGTTTTGCTCTGATGAAATGACATCTTGCAGAGGAGGGAAGAAATGAGGGAAAGCAACTCTTCAGCTTTGTTTCACACCATTAGCAAAGGAAAGGCACATCCATTCTGGATATGTCTGTGTGATATCAAATAGGAGCACCTGAAGTGATTGTAAGCAGTGTTTTTATAATTCCTCTGTCACGGAGACCCAAAAAAATCTCATAAACCATCCATCACAGAACTTCTGGCACTGCTGGGAACTGTTTCCTTAGCACCTTTTGTCCTTTATGCTTCCACTGGAACAACTCTTCTTTGTCAGTTTTCCTTTGCAGCAGCTTTCTTGTAGGTTGGAAGCATTCTTATTGCACCTTCTCACCTCTCACAGACCTGCTTTTCTTGGAAAGCTCTTTGTTTTTCTTTCCTGGCAGTGATTGTGCCTGTTCACCAGGGAGTGGCCACGGTTCACTTCAGGCAGGGCATGCTGGCACTGCCTGGCCAATGAGTCTGTTGGTCTGAAGGAGATCTGCAACTCATTGCCCTGCCATTGTGAAGGTCTGGAGCGAGTGGGCAAGAAGAAAATGGCACCAAGGGAAAGACAGGGTACAGGGGGACATAACCTGTTGCTGTCCTGTGTGCCTGCTGTGTGAGCTCATCAGCAGAGGAGGTCAGTGCAGTTGGAGCTGGATGCAGGTACCCATGTGGCCATCTCTCCCACCCAGCCGGTGTGCCTATGGCATGAGTCAGGAGTGCTTCTCCTTTCCCTTGCTCTCACAAGCATGGGCTAAGCTGTGAGCACACCATGCACCTGCTGGCTCACTCCCATGTGCTGTGCCCTACCCACTGCTGTGGAAGGTCTGGGGTAATACAGGCATGAGAGCAGAGGAAGGAGAGCCACCTGCTCACTCACATTGTCCCCAAGCAGTTACTGTGTCTCAGATTTGAAGCTGATACCAAGGTGTGTTCAGGAGAGCTTTTTTTCTTTCCCGCTAGCATCCATCTGCCATTTCTCAAGTTCCATACAAAGCAGAGAACTTAGCTTGGGATGTTTTATATTGCTGGCTTTAAGCCTTTTAGGCCAGAGAATGCTTTTAGGTATGGAAAGTATGGTTTTCTAATACTGAGTATTGTGTCACTTGCCATCACTTGATGCTTGCGTGCCATCAGGGTTCTGCCAGCGGCCTGAAAAATGTGTGTGTCCTTATTGTGAGCTGCCTTTAAAGGAAACAGAACTTCCTGCTCGGAAAAGAGGCAGGTTTGTATCCATCCTGGCTCCTCAGTGACACAGGGTGTGCAAAGTAGGTGTGTGTAGAGGCTTCTGGAGAAGCTATAGCATAGCTGCACGTGTGATTGCAGTGTAGCCATGGGAAGGACTCTAGCTAATAGGATTCTGGACCATTGTAATGGTGAGCTGAAATCCGGTGTTCCTGTGGTGTTAGCACTGTGCAGTCACTTGCATGCTCGTGGTGACAGCTGCAATGTCATGAGTAGGTAAAGTGCACTTTGGTAGCCGTGTTACTGCATTATGCTTTGAGAAGATATGGTTAAGTGCCTGACAACAATAAACAGTGGTGCTTTTGTACTGGGGGACAGAGAACGCTCAGGGAACTTAATAGGTGCTTGTAAATGCTTCCTGCTGAGCAGTGAATTAGTTCTGGCAAGCAGATGTGGTTTTGTGGTTACAGACGTTGTTGTGGCAGGTGTCTTTGGGTGGTGCTTTTATTTAGTATGCCAAAGTATTTCTGAAGGTATAAAGCAGAGATGAACCTGGAGAAGCCATCTTTGGCAGCGACAGGTTTGCTTGTGTTTTCTGTTGTACAGCATTTCCTTTGGAAGCAGCAGTACCAAGAGCAAAGGATTGGTAAGAGCAGCAGGTTTTCTGTCTAGGTCACCAACTAAAATAAATTGTGTCTGGTGATTGTAAAGGACAGTTCCTATTTGGCTGAGGTTCCTGAGGGAATAGATTAGTCTGCAGGCTGGTTGACTGCTGGACTTGCTTTGTTACCCTGTCAAATTATATTTTACATATGCCTGGACAGACTTTATCTGCATTCTCCTACAGGCTTGTCAGGTCCAGAACATCTGCTGGTGTTTGGCAGGACGCTGATTCTCATATTTCTATAGGACATTTGTGTGGGGAAAAGGCATGGAAATGTTTATTCACCAGTAAATAAGTGGGTATTCCACAGGATGTGCTGGTAAGGCTGAGCTGAGAAAGGTATTTAAACAGTGCCTGCAAGTAGTCCTCTTCACTGCTTAGCTCAGTGTCTTCTTTGCTACTTGTCTGTGCTCTCTGCACAGTGAAAGCACATGACATCAGTACTGATCTCAGGCACGGCTGGAGGGTGGACTGTTCCTAAGGAGTGAAGAGTTGATAGCTGAAGGGCTGCTACCTATTCTTTTTTGTTTAGTTAACCGTGGGCCTGAGACATAGCTGGTGCAAAGGTGCTCTGCTCTAAATATACCAGGACTCTAAAATAACACCATAATCGGATTGCAGCTCTGGGCGAGCTTTTCCATCCTCAGTTATCCAAGATCTTCTGGAGTGGAAAGGATTGGAGGAGACCGTGGGAGGGCCGGTGTTCACACGTCATGAGAACAGCTTTCTTTGTACTAGTGAGGAAGCAAACGAGGGCTCTTCCTCCTAGGTTTCAGCGTGTTGAATGCCATGGGGTTTGTCAGCTTTGGTTTTCTTCTTCAGCTGAATGCTCCTGCTACTTGTTTCTGTCAGAAAGCTGTCCCTGGTAGGTGCAGTTCGACATCTGCACTGTGCAAAGGGACGACTTAAACGCAACGTGAACCTCACTGGATTTGCCATTTGACTTTTTGTGTCTTACAGTGCAGAGCCACAGATCTCCAGAGTGCTTATGGTCACAGTGTGTCATCCACAGGCTTCGGAATAAATATGAGATGCTTCTGCTTTTGCAGAATTTGCCCAGCCGGTTAGAAAATACTAGACTTAATATTTGTGTAGGTGCTAGAATAGTTTGTAGGGAATATCCTTGGTGTTGGCCCTGTAAATGGGCATTTGTCCTTTTTTCTCTTCATCTCTTACTGAATTCCTGCGTTTCCTTACTGACTGATCTGCAGCAGAATAGCTCACAGTGTCAGTATGTCTTAGCAGTCTCATTTACTATTTGAAACTGTGAGGTGAGTTGCTAAGCTTTGCAATTTAGGGGAAAAAATGCTAGAGGGCAGTTAGTTTCATGTTACCTCGGGGCATATGTTTCATTTGTGCCTGTCAGGAAATGCAGTTTACCAGAGACTAACAGCACAATTATTTGAATAGCTCTCAAATTCAGAACTTGGTCATGGCTTGCAGTAGAGGACAGCAGATGTGTTTTTCCCCAGATGCACATAGGTGGCACTGTTGATCTGCAAATTAATAGCAGTATGCAGAAGGTGGCTTTCTAGCAGTTTCTCAGACGCTTAAAATTTGGGATATTTGGAAGTGCTGGCTCTGGGTGTTGTAGATTTTTTGGGGATCCTGCTGTTTGCACCCTTTGTCACTAACTGTCCTACCGGCTGCCGCAGCAAACTTCCCCTGATTGCTGCCAGGTGGGATGCTGGGGATACTGCCTGCTTCCAAACATCTGTTTGTCTCAGTGCCCTTTAAAATGAAAACTTTAGGAAGAAAAGTGCTATCTTCTGATAATCCTTGTGAGGATTCATTTGTGAAAGCAAATGGAACAGGAAAGGTAATTAAATGAAGTTACTGTAGCTTGTGGACTTCCGTAGCACCAGCATTTTTACCTTGTTCAGATATGAAGGCAAAAAGAGGTGTCTAAGAGGAGGTTCCCAGGCGTGGCAGAGCCTCTCTGGGGAAGGTAAAACCTTGGGGAGGAACTGGAAAAGGAAGAAGGTGGAGCAGAAACAAGCTGGGGGCAAGGAGGGACGGGGCTGTGTGTACATCGTATGCTGAAAAGAGGGAAAAGCTGTCAGAGAACTGCTGAACAGCGAAACAGTTCTTTAATATTCGGTCAAACTCAGAACTGTTGTTGCGGAATCTGGACTAACAGTATTTTTCTTATCCTTGTTGCCCCTCAGTGTTCAGGACAAAGACGGAGTGCTGGATCCTGTAGCTATCCCTCGGTTCATTCCAGAAATCACAATTGGAGGCGCTGAGTACGATAAAATCTATTACGAATTTCGATCGGTGAGTAACCCTGGAAAGGGAGCACCTGTCCAACAGCCAAACGACAGTGCCTGCAAAAGTGTGAGTGCATTCACCACTGTCCTGTGCACAGCCTAGGTGTTAATCTCACGTACACAGATGCACGTTTCAAAGAGCGAGTTCTGGATTTTGCCTGGGTCCCCACCTTTTTTGAAGTCTAGCTTCTACATAAGAGGAATAATGAAACAAATGGTTTGTTTCGTAAGCTGATTTTCTTTTTTGATCTTTAGATGTGGACTAAAGGATAAGTGGTTTTCCTTTTGTCTTTGTTTCTCCTGCCCTGATTAGTCTCTGACCTCTGAAATCTAAAATAATCCTTTGAGTCAAACCAGAAAATTGGAAACCCATGGCGACTAAAGAAGGCTGCTTATAAAACCCTTGAGGAGGGGGTGTTTTTCTGAAGTGGGCTGAGGAGGTAGGAACATTACATTGGATCTCAGAACTGTTGTTGCTTTAAATAGTTTGTTTCTGTAAGCGGGCACACATCCAAAGCCTGTTGTGGCCCAGCACTCTCATACACCTCATGCAGGCTCCCACACAATGTTTTAATTAGCTGCTCGCCTTTCTGATTCTGCAGACAATGGCTTCCAATTGACTTAGCACTTTGTCTTATCGGTTATTGTTGTTCAGCTGGCATGGGGTCCTGCCCTACCACGCAGCATTCTCCTAAGGGCCAGGTATTGTGAATTCTCATCAGAGAAATTGTGGCACTGATGGCAATTAAGTAATGATGATTGGACAAACAGAAGTTGCAGGTGATGGTTCATTTTCAAGTTGCGTTGAAATCTTCTGTGGTTGCTGGGTTTTTGTTTATTTCCCTAGAAATCACAAAAGGAAAGGAGTATCTGTATGAGTTGTTTCTAACCGTGCAAATCATGATTTGAGCTTTGTCATTTTTCTGGTTGTGCTTGTATACAATCTCTTAATAGAATTAAAACTGTTCTGTGGGCTCATTTGGAAGCTGAACTAGCAGCGTTTTCTTCTCGAATATTCATAGGGACTTCTGAAACAACTGTTAGCAGAATTTGTTCCTCCTCGGTTAATTGCGCAGTGGAGAGGCTCTGTGTTCATGCTGTGCTGCCTCATTTGAGATGTATTCCTTTCACCTTGTAAGGGGGGTTAACAATAAGGGTTAAAGCAGCAAAAAGCTGCTTTAGCTGCTGTGGTTCATCTGAGCTACCAGTTTTGTGCTTTTTAGTGTGACGTTTTGAATCCCAAGCTTCAGGCTCGGTCTAAGAGTTTGTGAAGTCCTTCACTCCAAGAGATGTCTATGTGTGTGCAGCACATACTTCAGAATGGCCTACTGCATGCCTTGTTGCCAGCACGCAACATCCATCTGTGCTGATGGTGCCTTTCTTCCCATAGATGATAGGCTTTTTTGGCTGAAATGTCACCTAGCAGAGGAGCTGGGAGTTGCTGAGGCTGCCTGACACACAGCTAGGACCTTAGAGCTGTGTGCTGGAAAGCAGGGGTGCTACTTCTGAAAGCCTTTTTTTTCCCTCCAGCTGTACGGCAGCACATTCCTCTCTGTGTTGGCATGAAACTGGGAACGTCCTGCCTCCTCAGATAGCTGCCTTCGGGGAAAAGTCACTTCCCTTGCAGCAATGGGGTGCTTAGGAGTAGGTATGTGAGTACCTGGGGAAGAAAGCTGGGATTTTGGATTGCTCTGCTCGATGCCAGTTAGTTGACAGCAGGAGCCTGAGCTTTTCATTGCAAAAAACATTGCCAAAATAAAATCTCCCATCTGCAGGCGTGCTTTTAGGCCCTGATTCAGGGAAGTAGTATGGAAAGTGATAATGTCATTTGGAATAAAGAGGAGTCATGTGTGATTCACAAAGCGTTCTGTTCAATCCAGACAGTGCCGACTACTATTTATTTTTTTCTCTTCTGGATACTTAAACTCTTGTAAGCCCTCAGGCACGGGGAATGTGCACAGTGGAAAAGATGTGAAGCATTCACCTAAGCTACTAGAAAGGTGAGCACAGGGCCACGTGCTGTTTAATGTTCTGAGAATCCAATTATTTGTGCTGAAACCTAAGAGCTGCATTTTTCCTCCAACTTTGCTTAGCAGACGAAGTTGTGAGTTTCTGCTTGCTTGCATTCAGAGGTAATGCAGCAAGACACCAAGCAGCACAGACAGGAGAAGCAGATGAACTGTAGACACAAGTCTTGGCTACGAGTTTGCTGGGTCTGATGGGAGGGAATCTCAGCTCATAAAGCCTTGCCTTGCCCGTGTCTGTGCACAGATGGTTGCATCTCTGCTACCACTCTTGCGTTTGAAGACAGATAAAGATTTTAGGCTCACGTGACTTGTAAATAAAGGCTTAATTATGGTGTAATTACAGAACTTGAACTTTTCCTTGTGGGAAATGCATGCTTTTAAAGTTGGAGTAATGATGTTTACCAGATAAACACAATGATTTGTGCAGGGGATTTTTCTTCCTCGGCAGTCCTGTAACTAGCTATACATCCCTGCTCGTACAAATAGGCAACTAAGTGCTGTGCTTTTCAGAGCTGCGTGCACACAGTTCATGCTGCCTAATAACAGTGGTTTTCAGGGATTTTCAAATTCCAGGCAGAAGCTGGGTTTTGTTCAAAATATTAATTAGTCACAAGCAACTGAGGAGGAGGAGGAAACACTTCTCAGGGAATGAGATTTGAGTACATTTTCCTTTCCTCAAAATCGCGAGGTAACCACATACAGCTCTGAACACCATAGGATTGCTTTTTATGTATATCCTCTTAATTTCTTCTGTAAACGTTCTTTTTGTATGTGAGGAGGTGGCTTTCTGCCTCTTCCTCTTACTGTGGAGTCATCTGGCAGGGCTCAGACGTTCTGTTCAGGCATTCATAAACTTCTAAAGATGCTTTTCTGGCACAGGAAAAGTAACCTTTTAGTCAGGGTATGTAGATCAGAGATAAGCATGTTCATTCTTAAGTGAAGCAACATTATTTTAGGAACTGTCAGACTAGTAAAGGCTTGAATGCTGTGGGTTTTTTTATTTTTTATTTTTCCACAACTGCTGTATCTCTGCACTTTCTTCCAGCCGTGTACAGAACCACAGACAGTGCTCCAAGCTCCGTGTGCGCCATGTGAAGCTGGAGCACATAGGCAGATGTGTTTGCAGAGAAGAGAAAACCAAATGATTCTGTGTAATGGAATCAGTGCACTTAAATAATGTACTTTTGTACTTCATGCTCCCAAATTGTGTCGGCAAGTCCTGCCTGAGTCTCCTAGGGATGGTGAAAAGAGGATTTGTTTAGGTGCATGCTCTTTGCTGTCTATATAAAAGTGCAGCTGTCTGAGCTTCATAGTCAAACTGTCACCTA
Organism: Centrocercus urophasianus; assembly: GCF_019232065.1. Lineage (NCBI taxonomy): Eukaryota > Metazoa > Chordata > Aves > Galliformes > Phasianidae > Centrocercus > Centrocercus urophasianus. The sequence goes on from NW_024884756.1 coordinate 744,836, forward strand.
CTTTTTTACCTCTGAAAACGAAGCTGCAGAACTTTACAATAATGGTTACATTGCAGATTGCAGGGAAATTATCAATATTTCTTTTACCCAATCTTTGTATTTGAAAAGACAGTGAAATAAATTAATGAGGCTGCTGCTTATGGACAAGAGTTTGGAGTCGAGGGCTTGCTGGTGTTCACTTACATATCAGAGTGGAGAATTTTTTGCTATAACAGGAAAGTTAAGTATTTAATATCTGATCTTCTTTCCCATGTCATCATTTCTAATTAAAGGCATGCGTGTTAGCCCGCTGGCTCCAACCCTGGTTTGTGCAGTCACTTTCCTCTATTTGTCCAGTGCCTTGCCCCAATGTTTTTAAAGAGTGATCTAAGAAATCCTGGAGAACAGGGCTATTTTCAGCAGAATGCTATAAAACACAGCTTGCATCCAACACTCGAGGGTTTTTGTTGTTTTTTTTCCATCCTCCCTCCAGGGGGTAAGAACGTGCAGTGGGAGGATTGCATCCTCTTTCTAGCTTGCTGGGATACTTTAAGTGCATGTGTGGGTGTGAATACTAAAGAAAATGAACAAATGCTTGGGCACATAAACTCTCTCACCACAAGACAGGTCCATGCACCTAGAAGTTCCTTTTGTAATAAAGCAGATCTTTTATCAGAATGTTTTTTATCTTTTGTTAGCCAGAGCGATGCAACTGGAAGAAAGTCAGGGACGTGTGCCTTACCCTTGGAGCAGGCAGTTTATGAAGAATTCTTTGAAGAATTTATTCCACACTCTTGAACTACCTTCAAAGATGCTTTCTATCACAATATGAGTTCGGGCTCCAGTGAGTGCGTGTGCGTAAGGCTTGCTTAGAACAGTGTTAGTCCTCAGCTTCCCATCTGAGGCATCCTCTTGCTCCTGTACTGAATTGGTGAACCCTCTGCTCCTCTCTCTTTACCCACATACTGCTTTTCCCCACCATGCAGTGCCTGTTTGCTGATCCTGGGGATCCCTTCAGCTTCCATCCGGTGATTTCTTGCCTTGATCATTCCTGTTCTCTTCCAAACCAAACTATGCGATGTCCCTTTCTGTCATGAGATGAAATTTGCACTCTCGCAGTGTGTGAGGAAAGCAGAGACAAAAGTTCAGCTATCCCTCCATCCACTGCACTCCTCACATTGTGTTTGTCTAGTCATTGCAGCTCCATATTGTGTGAAAGCAGTGCAGTGAGCTTTACTGTGGAGATAACTCTTGTGTGGTGCTACACACCTTGGCCTCTGGCCGGCCTCAGATTTTACACAGGTTTGTTGTAGCAATTAGTCACTTTACATATGCATATGCACACATACACATAATCTGCTCTGTGTGAATAAGTAGAACTTCACAGAAGTTATGGTTTTGGTTTTTTCCAGAATCCTGTAGCTATTCACAGTTTACTTAGGTAACAAGAGTTGGCTTCCATGGTAGTCTTGCCTTTGCAGAATTAAGGAGTTTAAGATATTCTGTCTTCTTTTTTTTTCTTTTTTTTCTATGTTTGTAATCCTATCAAAGATGGATGCCATGGTAACAATCTTCTGTTTTTCCTCTCCTGCCATTTTTCTTTTTTCTTGTCTTGCCAAACTTTTTGTTTTTTAGACCAAGGACTCCTGTTCCATTTCTCATTTTTATGGAGTTGTTTGACAGTTGTAATGCCCAGCCCTATCTGCTTTTGGATTCAGGAGGGGATGAAAACAGGCACGCAATAAATTAGGAAAAGCTCAATTTATTTTTGCTGCTTTATCTCTGCAAAAATATTTTTAGCCATTTCTAAAATAAAGGAAGATGTTGCCTAGCTAGATAGCTGTAGGTCTACAGGAACCCGAGGAACTACTAAAAATGAAGGTTAATAAAGTTGTTTCTGAAGGTTTTTTGGGAAAGGGTAGGAAATAGGTGCATGATCTGCTCCTGTTTCCTTCTCACTGGTCCTCCTCTGTTCTCATCAACCTTTAAGGTGCATGGGAAGCGTGAGAAGTTTGAGTAGCCCCTCTTCTGCCTTGGAACTATGCAGCTTTTCTTCCCTGCTTACCTTCAAGTATAGCATGGGCAACAGGCAGAGATAACCATCCCAAATATGGAGGGGAGGAGGACTTTGAGCCCCTTGGGACTGTCAGATCTCTGGTTTTGCTTTACATGCCATGCTGTCCCAAGCACCGGGTGCTTATCTGAATCCAAAAGGCAAGTAACATCCCACTGCTATTAAAATAATCTGCTTTAAACTTGGCACTCTAACATTGAGTCTTGTGAAAGGAAACAGTTTTTTGGGAAGCAGCACAGCCTTACCCTCTGAAACCCTCCTGTCCTGTAACATAATAGGAACGCGGTGTCCAAGGTAAACCTCTGTTAAGACATTAAGAGCAAGCAAACAAAAAAACAACAGCACATGAAAAAATAGTTGGGAGAAAAAGATATTTGGTTGATGGAGGAATGGAGGAAGAAGTTTCAGCCGAACTGCTTCCATTCTTCTGCATCTCCCAGGGAACTTTGGAGGAAGCCCCACATCGGCCGGTTTCTGCTTGGTTTCTTGTACTGAATATCATGCTCTAAATCAGGAGATGGCTTTGGCACATATGTACTGAAGGTGCTTGGCTCTGCTTCTCGACCTCCATCCCATCCGTGCATTGCTCCAGCTCCTTGGCGTAACATCTCCACGCGTCTTAAAGCGTGAAGATATGTGAGTTTGAGTTGTTGAGCTGTAGTGTGCCATCTTCCTTTTCTCCTGATAGCACCCTTCTAGTGAGAAGCACTCCAGGGGGGTTTTAATGTACAAATGGTGACCAGAGAGCTGCTTTCACTCAGGGTCACAGAATGGGGTGGATGGGACCTTAAAGATCATCTAGTTCCAACCAGAGCTCTGTTGGCAGTCCTGTTGTAAGGAGCTTTTTGCACTGTGCCTGCCCAGTTAAAAAAATGAATCTACACTGAGTTAAGTCTTTGTGACTCGAATTCGGTTGCTTTTTCCAACAATAGACAGTGGACCCTGCACTATGAGGTGAGTAATTGGTGTTCTTAACATGCCCCTTCCTAAGGAAAAACAAAGTATTCTGCCAGTGTGGAGTACACACAGTGTGGAGTACTGTTGCAAGTTGACACTGGAAAATGACTGCAGTAAAATATTTAGCCGTGCCCTGTTGCTTATTTACTCTTGGCTGTCTTGCAAAAGCAGAGCTGGAGATACACATTAGATTGTTTATGGTGTTTGTAGTTGCTCGAATTGCAAGTCACAAATTCCTTTCTACAGATTGGATTCCTGCTGATACTCAACTATCTGGTTTGAAGTGAAAATGCTTTGGCTTTAAAGAAGTAAGCCATGTCCTCCTTATGGACACTTATCTTTCCATTGGATCTCTAATGATTTCTCTGTTTTTTGTTGTTGGTTTTTTGTTTTGTTTTTTTGGTTTTTGGTTGTTTTTAAATGAATGAATGAAGGGCAGGAACCACTGAACAATTTCACTAAATTGTGTCTGTTTTAACCTCAATCCAGTAAAGCTTTTGAGAGCTGTCTTACTCAGGCTGTGGTGAATGCTCACAGCATTAAGGAAAGGATGGTAGGAGCCAAGCTGTAGGCAAATGTCTGTCTTTTCCAGTCCTGTGGAAATCAAACTGTGCACCTCATGAATGCATGTTTATAGGCAGAAGGGAAAAGAGTGGTGATTCTTTCTTGCTCATGGAGTGTTGGAAAAGAAGACAGATTCTAAGCTTATGGATGTAGACCTTTTCAGGCTGTTGAAACTCTCCAGAGCTCTACCTGTACATGTCTGGTTTGAAATGATTTTATTTGCCGTGGCTGCAGCATATAGCAAACAGCTGGCTAAAACTGTTTGCTGCTACTCTGCAGCATATACCACTTTATAGGGCTTTTCATCACATTTATAGCTTTGACAGGCACTTCTGTGGCAGAGTTCTTAATTTAACTGATGAGATGATCTTGTTTTCATCTTTTTACTGATGTTCTTTTAAAGTTGAGCAGTTTGATTCCTCTGAGCCAGTTCTACCTTTGCTGGGTAGAGCTTATTTCATTAGTTCCTTTCTTCATACAGTGGTTTTTATAGCATACTTCTTGAGCTAATCCCTGCTGCCAGCTCCAGGTTCTGCAGTGCATCACAGCAGACCAGAGCTTGATTCTCAGTCTCCTCCATTTTCTTGCAGTGAAAAAATCCACTATCCAGCAGTGTTCCTGCAGGAGCTGGCATTCACCTCCTGAAGCTGCTGGGTCACTCTGGAGGGACATCTGCTCCCAGGTAGTGGTAACTACGTGGCCTTTGCTACTTTTCAGGCGAAAGGTTGTTACTGTCTGCATTCTGACACTTGGTATTGGGCAGACATGTGCTCTGTAGGTCTGTGCTGATGGTGCCAGGAAAGGGTTGGGTGGGCTTTGTCTCACCCTAAGTGCTGCTACTCTTATATCCTTGGAAATGTTTGGTAGAGGTCATGCATACCTCTACAGCTACTTGTTGCTGTTATTAACACGTTGATTAAGTTGTACTTTTTCTTTAGTCTTAAAGTTTTATTTGAAGGTAGAGAGCATGGAGCAGTCCTTAGAGTGTGCCAGCCACTTGACAGTGACGTGGCATTGCTGCAAGTTCAACTAGGAAACTTACACTCAATTTCGAGTCATGGTAAATGAAAGTCTCTTCCAAGTATTCACTTGATCTCCCATTGAGAGACTGAATTTTTAGTGTCCTTCAGCAAGGGATCCATCTAGCCGTCGGCTTTGTTTATTGGCACCTGTATCTTGTACTGGAAGTAGTAGTCAAATATTCAACTCCTCTTTCTGTTCTCACAGCTACTGGTGAGTTTCATGGAGCTGTGTCCCATCTCCCTTCAGTCACCTCTTTTTCCAGCCATCACTTTTTCTGTCTGCCATAGTGGCAGCTTTGGTGCTGGCTGCTTGTTCCCATCCCTGCCCTTGTATTGGCTCAGCAGCCAGCAGGCTGGAAGCTTCAGCTGGCGGAAAGCTAAGGATGCAGGGTGGAGTCTCAGCTTAGCCAATTGCTGGCCCCAAAAGGAGCACATCCTACAGCTTCCCTGCATCTCCATGTTTGCCTCCCACCACTTCTCTTTGCAGCTGTCGGGTATGCATTTGGCCGAAGGAACTCATTGAGTCACTGAAAATAAGCCAGCCAAAAGGAGTGCATAGCTTCTCACTGGGTGAGGGAGGTGACTGGGCTTGTGGAATGTTACAGCAAGCTGCAGAGAGGGTTGGGGCTGCGCAGCAGAGAGGTGAGATGATGATGAGTACTATAGGCTCCCTCCCTTCTCTTGATATCGAGCTGTCTGGTCCATTCAGCCACCCTGTGCGTGGTCACTGATGCTTTTCCTTTGTGTCGATACAGGCTCCTCGTGCCCTGAGCAAATGCTTCTTCTAGGAGGAGGTGGAGGGCAGGCAGAGCACCGCAAGAACGGGAGCAACTCCCATTGCAGTGTTTCTCCAGATGCTGAGTAGACCGGCCTTGTACCTTGTTGTGCAGCTTTACAGTGGATGGTTCTGAAAGATGTGAGCTTTCAAGGGCTCTTCCTCAAAAGTCGTCTCTGTTGCTTGCATCTAAGATAGATATTGCACAGAACATAAACTCACATGATTCTGCTTGCTAGGTAAAAGGAAATTCGTTTATATGCAGTTTCCTGGCTGCTTGGAAGGCCCCTCAACATACCCTGAAACTCAGCTGCTTTTGCCAAGGCCCACTGTGAATGATGGAGTATGGATGAATACTTATTATAAAAATTGCTTTGATGTTTTGCATGTCTTTAACCAAAGGCACATGTGGAATTTGTTTTGGACAATGAATTTGAATTCTGCTGGGATTGATATTGTGTTGTTTTAATAGGGGAGGTTTCCCCAGGAATGGAACTGTAAAGCCCTGTATGTTCCCAGAGAGCTCCTGTTGCTTTAATAATCTTGTTATCTGGGAATCTCTTAGGTATCAGAGGGCCAATTATGTGCTGCCCAGAGAGGACCAGGGAGAGATGTTTTTGTGCTAGAATTAATAGACACAGGCTGGTCACAGCAGGTCTTATGCCCTGCCTAACTCACCACTGTAAATTTGTAGGGCAGGGATAGTAATCATTTATTTCCATCTCACATCTCCTCTTTGCTCAGCAGGAGTAACTCTTAACAGGACAGCATGGTTTCTTCTGACGTTTAGACAAGACATTAAAGACAAGTTGAAATGAAATACCCTAGAAAAACTGATGAAGACTGACTTGTAATAGCTTGTGACAGGGCAGGGTGGTGGATGTCTTATGAAGGAAGTAGAAGTCTTCAGTTAGCTTGATGCTTTGTAGAAAGAAGTCTGTTCTGACCCTAAAATAAATAAAGAAAAAAAAGATGCCTCCACCTTCCTTAAAAGAGGCTTCAGCTTGGATTAAGTAGCTGTTATCATGGCCTGAGCATAGATTTCATCAAGGCAGCTCTCTTAAGCAGGATACTTGCCCAGTTCCTTTGAAAGATCACTAGGACATGCCAAAGGTCCTGTGTGGAACCAGGTTTTGTGTGGAGCTGGGTGGACAATCTGTGCTTAATTAATTGTAAAGAGTGTGGCTGATACATTATTTTGCTTATTATTTTGTTCGTTTTTTATTGTTATACCTGCATCTCTTTTGCCTGTAGGATCACACTTTATAGTAGTTGCCCAGTGTAAGGTATTGATCCTTTTGCTGGGAGTTGTGTTATCCTGTGGCTTAGTTACCTAGTGGGTACAGAGCCTGGTTCACGTTTATTCAGGCAGCAGCTGCACTAAAATTTTGCCTTGCTTTAGCAAAACGAGTTGCTAAGAGATGGTTCTGCTGACCTGCTGGTGCAGCCTGCGCTCTCCTAGCTGCATAGAGCACGTGTGCTGCTTTGCTGTATTGGCAGGCTCTCTCTCACAGTCCTGCATGCTGTGTTAGTAATCTCTTAAAATGGCTGCTACCTAAACAGCCTCTTTCCCCAAATCTTTAAGGCTGAAGGTAGAATGACTTAGCACTTGTGATGCTGCCCATGCGTGGTCTGCAGGGCTGTGCCTATCCTCTTCCTGCCAAATCCCGTGCTGTGCTTTGGCTGCAGGTGTGTCTGTTAGCTGACCTGCTGAGTCTCCAGGCATGGACTGTGTTCTTAAGTCTCCCATGTCCTTCCATGCCCAGAGCTGCTGTTCTTCAGCTCTAGGCCTGGATGCTACGCCTTGAACTCCTGCATGCCAAGAACCCGTATGGGCTACTGTCATAGAAGCGTGGACTATCCTGAATTGGAAGAGACCCACAAGGGTCACCCAGTCCAACCACAGCCCCACACAGCACCTCCCAAACCCAACCCCTATGGCTGAGGTTGGTGTACCAGTGCTCCCTGAGCTCCAGCAGCTCGGGGCTGTGCCCACTGCCCTGGGAGCTGCTCCGTGCCCGCTGCCCTCTGGGGCACAGCCTTCTCCTCACCCCACCATACCAGGCAATGCAGAGTGGAACAGTCCTTTCCCTCGCCTGGCTGGCAGTGCTAGGCCTAATGCATCTCCATTTAGACTTGTCCTTATTACAGCTTGCTTTCCCTCCCTGGTGAGGATGCAGACCCTCCAGCTTTCCTAGCACATCTGATGTCCCAGATGCTGCAGTCCATTCAGCCTTTCCTTCTGCAACGTGTTTCTTGGTTTACTTGGCCTGAGCTCTTGCATAATGTGTCTCCAGAGACCTGTGAAACCATCCATAATTCCTGACATGCCATCCAACAACACGGCTGACTCTGAGGGTCCCCAGCCCAGTGCCATTGTTGTGGTTTAACCCGGCTGGTGGCTCAGCACCACGCAGTTGTTTGCTTGCTCCCTCCTTGCACAGTGGGATGGGGGAGAGAATCAGAGGGAAAAAAAATTGTAGAAAAAGTCGAACTCGTGGGCTGAGATGAAAACCTTTGACTAAGATGGAGAAAAGGAAAATGGTAATTATACGAACGTATCTAAAAGTGATGCACAAGCAGTTGCTCACTACCCCCAGCTGATGCCCACCTAGCCCCTGAGCAGCATAACTGAGAGAGATGAACTCCCATCCATTCAGAACTCCTTCATGATGTCATGTGGTATGGAGTGTCCTTTTGGCCAGTTTATGTCAGCTGTACTAACTCTGTTCCCTCCCAGCAACATGAGCCCTTCACTACAAATGGCCTTGGCTCTGTACAGCACTGCTTAGCAAGCAACTGTAAATATCAGTGTGTAATCAACATCGCTTTTCTCCTAGAACCAAAATGCAGGATCTTACCAGGCACTCTGAAGGAAACAATTCCATCCCAGCTGCAACTAAAGACTTTATTCCATACCATTTATGACCAGTTTGAGTCCCACAGTTTCTCCACGTTCTAACTAACTACCATCACCTCTCTTATGTGGCACCTTGTGTATAGCAATGGGTCAGAGAAGAAGTAATGAAACTGCAGAATCAGTGTTTCCATGAGCCCTGGGCTGGGAACCAGTGGCACAGAAGGGTCAGTCGTGCTAACCAGCAAGTCTGCAGCAGTCAGCTCCCAGAAACCTGGAGGGTCTGTGTGGAAGAGCTGCTGCTTGAAGCTCAGTGTGGTTCTGAGGTTGCAAGTGAAGGTTGTTGCTTTGCTCTCAGGGTACCTGTGAAATTTGTATTGGTGTGGTGTTGAGAAACTTCAGTTTTTCTAGCAAGTAGTGGTGTCTGGCCGTGCTGGTGGAGATGGGCAGAGATTGCATTCTGCTTTAGTGAAGTTAGGTTCAGCTCTTGAAGGCTAAACATGCAATTTCATTTGAATGGTTTAATTTAAATGTAGTAATTAGCTCAAAATTTCATGCGTGAAACTTATGCATTTAATAGTGTGTGTCTGTTCTGGCATGAGATTCTACTGACTTATACCATTCTTCTACTGTGCACCAAGATTAGAGGGGTCATCTCTAATTAAAATGAGGAATGGCATACAGTGGTAGAAATGGGTGAATCCAGATGGAATGTGCTTTTCTGTTGGTGAGAAATTGGCTTAGTTTACATATAAATGTGTTTATATACGGTATTGAAATAGTATTTTCTGTGTGTATTCTCTATTTTTCTCTGAAGGAATTAATTTTTCTACGAGTACCAGACCTAATTTTGCAAAAAAAAGGCGTATTTCCTTTTGCAGATAACACAGGTCGCTTCGTAGAGAATCTAAAAACTTTGGTAAACAGTAACAAAATGCCTGATTAAACTTTCTGTTTTCTCTAGCTTCCTGGTCGCAATTATCAGAAGGGCTACAATGCTGAAGTTGGTGACAAATGGATCTGGCTGAAATGAAATCTGCCTCGCTCGGGAGCCCTAGCGGTGATCAACCACAGCACTTGAGTGGAGAAGAAGCTGAGTTCAGAGTGTCTGCTCTGCATCAATTCTGTGTAGCACAAAGGAAATGCTGGGTAAATCATCTTCCAGCTACAGCATAAGAGAATAGACTCCTGGAAGGCAAATGCAAATCACCTCGTTCTGGTTTGTTCTTCCCTGCTGAATTCAGGGTGCTTTCTCTTTGGATGCTTGATAGTCTGTGTGTAATAGAAAAGTGGTATTACAGGAGCAGACTTAAGATCGGTGCTGAACTTCTTCATCAAGACTGTGGCATGCTATTATACAGAATTATCGTTGTTTTCCTGGATGAAGAGAAATTAAACCTGTATCCTCCTGGTTCTCACAAAGTTAATTTCTTGCTCTGTCATGCGTGGTGTTTTATTTGCTTCATTAGAAGAGAGCACCTGCTTAAATAATGCACTCACATCATGTTCTGAAAGCCTCTTACCAGACATCAGTATCAAAGCAGCAAAGCACAGGGAGAAGTTTTTGAGAGAAGGCAGAAAGTTTTCTTGATGAGAAGAGCAAAATATCTGTGCTTGAAAGTAAAACAAACAAAAACTGCAAATAATTGCCAGCAGTTGTTCTCACAGCTTCTTCCCTTGAATGGAAACCATAGATCAAAATGTTCGTGGGATATAAAAGACAGAAGTAATTACTACGTTTGTAAGTCCCTGAAAATCCAAGTTCTTTCTTTTTAAATCTATGATTCATTTGGTATTAGTTAGTCACACAAATGAGGCACCTTGGCATTGGTTCAAGCACTGCTGTCCGGATTTGGTCCTCAGAAATTCTGTGCTTCCAGCAAAGGGCTGGCTGAGCACTGCAGTCACCGGACGGAAGCGCCATCAGGCATCCTGGCCTTCAGGGCAGTGCCTTTGAATTAAGGAACCAGGTCTAACCCGTGGGCCAAAACTAGGATGGAAAGAGCCCTTTAATGAGAGCCGTAGGGGATCAGTTGGGTGCCGAAATAAATGAACAGTGGGGTACAAAAGTCTCCCTTCTCACCCATCTGCGAATTCTCTTGGCATCTTTTATGGCTCCAGTTGCGTTTCCCATTGTGGAAGGACCGACCCCTTTGGTGCCACTGAGCCACCCTGTGCTGATGCAGCTGGTGGATCCTCGGAGAGGGGCGAGCGCTGGGATGCAGTGCCAAGTATGCGAGTGTGAAACAGTCGTCCTCAGCCCCCTGAAGTTCTCTGGTCTTGAGGCCTGGTCAGCAGCAGGAGCTGCTCAGCGTGGTCCTCACACTGCTGGATTGCGCTGCCAGCTGCTGCCTCCTGCTCCTCACAGAGCAGCCCATAAGGGTTTGTGTCTTTCTTGGTACCTTGGCACTCTTGACCACAGATGTGGTGGAAATGAAGCCTGCCTCGCTTGAGGCTTTGTGCATTTTCACCTTCTAGACCTGTTTGTGTTCCAGCAAGGCCACGTGCTTCCTCATCCCATGCCTTTCCCAGCAAGGTGTGTCCTGGTGGTTCAGTGCCTGAGAACCTGAGCCACCGATGTCTGTTCCTGTGGATGAGATCCTGCTAGCTTTTCTTTAACTGTCTCACAGCAGCCAGTAATGAGTGTGGAGATGAACAGAACATCTGCTGGGGCTTTAGATTCCCTTTGGAGGAGTCCGGCTCTGTTTTCACAGGTGTCCTCCATCTCAGTGTTGCTCTGTTTTCCAGGTGTTGTAATTCGCTTGGCAGTGGACGCAGTGTCAGAACTCTTAGAAGGGCGTTCTGTGCTTTGCGTTGTGGTGCTGGCGCAGCTGTTGAGTTTCACTTTGCTGTAGCAGGGCACGACGTGATGCAGGGCGTTTATCAGAGCCTTCCCTGCCTGCTCCAGTGGGCCCGAGTTCAGCTTTGGATGTGAAGGAGTTGAATTCCAGCGTTGGCATTATGTGGCAAGTGGTGTGGTATGACAAAATACATACGGGGCATAGTTTTAATCCAAGTTTTCACTCTTCTTCAAAAGTAAAACCGTTCACAAACTAATTCTGTGAAGGAAATAACTTTCCCTCCCCTTGCTGTGGGAAGGAGCGTTAGCTGTGTTTTTCTCTTCCCTCCTTCCTACTCCAACACTTCAAATAAAAAATCTCCTAGCGAGCCAGCTGTAAAGTCTTTTGAGTTTCTAAGACTATTCTGTGCCAGTTAAATGAAACTGTCTCCAGTTCTTTATTAGATTGGAAAAGATAAAATGACTCAAGTCCTCTTCACACTACTGCGTAGGTACATATGTGATATTATCTGCAGTCTGCCTTGTTATCCCCAGTTCCCACTGCCTATATTAAAGCCTGGGGAAGCTTGCCTCTTGCCCGTCATGTCCCATGCTTGATTCTGCTTACTTTCCAAAGGCAGATTCACGGGGAATGGTGTTGATTCATCTAGAGCCATCTACCCCACGTTATGGGCAGAGCCACCGGGTTTCCCAGCATCAGCATCAGTCCAGCAACGTCCACCACCTTTGGTTCACTGCCCACTTGCTCGAGGAGGGTGAAAAGAAAGAAAGAGGAGGTGGGAAGAGGTCCTGCCACCAAAATGATGGCTTGGTACGCTGCAGCCTTGGGTGAGGCTGTGATGGTTGCCTCTCGGCCTCGGGATCCAGTGCTTTCATGCCAACGCTTGTCCTGCACTAGCAGCTCGGCTTACCGCAGCTCAGATTTGGTCTCCTAACCACCCCCTCTGGCCATTGCTGTGGTCGGTGGATCAGTGTCTGTGCTTTCCCAGCACATCCTTTAATAGCCTCCTTGCCAGCTGGGTACAGCTGAAGCTGCCCAGAGTGGAACCAGGGCAGCCTGTGCTGAAGGTACCTGCAGTGTCTGAGCCCCTCGTGCTTTGCAGCTCAGCGTGAGCTATTGATTCCTCTCCTGCCCCTACCCACACCGTACTCTTCAGCAATGACATCTGGCCCAGGGCTGCAATTAAGAGATCCAATGAGTTTCTTCTTCCACTTCCTCCTTCAAGGTGTAACTCTTGCGTTTTAATCGCAGTGAGGTTTAGATGTTAACTGCTGCTGAAATTCTGTGAAAGCAGAGCCTTTGCTGCCGAAATTAAATCAGAGGATGCACATTGCTGTGCCCCCACCACAGACGCAAACTGCAGTGAATCTCTTCTGTTGAAGAGCTTGCTGAGCAAGTGTAATTTAGATGCACAGCCAATTCCAGCTGGCTTTGAATGCTGTTTACAAAAGACTGGGCAAAATGAATCATTTGTGCAAAAGTTAATGGAAGCGAGCGGAGCAACGGGGAGGTGGGACTGCACACCATACCTCGACGAGCTGCTTTTCAGGAACGTGTGTACCTCAGGTTTATTGCAAGCCTGAAAGTCTGTTTATGAAAGTACTCAGAAGGATCCATATGCACTAAAGCAGACCTTGGAGGAGAAGGAGGTCTGGAGATGAATAAAAGGGGTTGCCTTTCCTCCATAAGTTCCTGGCTACCTGTTCACTTGCAGGTGATCTTGGACAAGCTCCTCATGGGTGCGTGGCCCTGTGAACCCCATTCCACATCCATATTGCTTCCTGTGGTCCTGCTCATCTTGCTCACTTGTGAAATGAGCCTTTAGTTCAACACCAGTTGAAAGGTAGGTCAGGCATCCAAAACTGTGTTCTCCGTGAAGGCCGTGCTTGGTGAGAGCAGCCTAGAGCCATACTCTCTGCAGCAGATTTAGCCTGACCCTTCATCCCTTGATTCCTTTCTTCCATCATGAAGGGGTTTGGGTCTGGTTTCCCCTGCAGCTTTGCATCTCTAGCTGGCCTTCCTGCTACGCTGGCAAGAAAGTGCCATGTCTCCATCTCTCTCACTTGGGCAATGGCAACCCAGCAGCACTGTGCTCCAGGTTTGGAGTTGTGGATTGGAGATACCCACTGTGCTAGAGGAAGGAGCTTGGGTGCTGTGCTAAGGAGCTCTTCTGAGAAAGGGAAACTTTTCCCCTCGCAGTCATTCCGTAAGATGCACTTAATTTGATCTGACCCTTTTAACCTTGATAAGAGCACAGCATTCCTTACATAGCTGCTGATCAGATAGCGTCACTGCAGGAGCAGTGCGGGCGGTGGGATGGCATGAAACCTGCCAGTTCTGCTCCAGTTCCCAGCTTTAAGTTGTATTTGCCAAATACATACGCACAGCGAGATCAAAACAAAAGTGTTGCCTGCCGGTGCTGTGTAATTCCTCTGCTGGAGCCCAGCCTAGCTGCTTCTATCTGATGGGACCACTCCCGACTGTTTGATTCCTGCTGGGCTTCTCCACCCTGCCCTGCAGAGCTCCAGATACAGACAGTACCCAGATCTTGAGAAAATTTTGTCTCAGTTAGCTCAGTGGCAGCCAAATGCCTTTGGAGATGGCTGGGCTTTCTGTTCATGGCACAGACATAGTTGATGCTTGCAAAAAATTGGCCAAAAGTAGGCACAGTCCATCCAGCCATGGCATGGTTGGCCTCTAAGCTGTACCTGTTTGCCAGCTCCTGGGACTGATGAGGTTGATTTTTATCCTCCTTAGGAGGAAGGGTGTTCAGGAGCCAGTGGGATTCCAGCAGGTGAGATTGGTTGTTATAACAGAGGCTTCACTGACTGCCTTCAGATTCTGGTTTCTGCCTGCTTACAGGGGATCCCTGAGCATCTGGAGGAGGAACCCCTTTGCTGCTTCTTTGCTGTGTTGGGTGTGGGTGAAACTCAGACTCCTGTTGTCCTCAGAGCCCGCGACAGCGGTGTGAGGTCTCCTGGCTTTGGCTTCCTGCAAGCTCTGGCTGCCACTTCCTATTCCAAAGTTTCCTTATCCCAGAGCAGAGTCCTGATCCCACTGCAGTGCTCGCAGCAGTAGCAGTGCCACTGGTCTGTTACGCTTTGAGGATTAACGTTGATATATAGAGTTTGTTTTCATCTTCCATTCAGAATGAGAGCAGCCTGATGCTCGGGTCAGTGTTGGAGCAAGTGGAAGCAAGATGTGCAGATGGAGACTGATGTTTTGGACTTCTAGCCTATTCTGTTTAGGTAGGACCATGCCCAAAGCGTGGCACAGCCTTCCCCTCTGCTCAGCCTGTGCTGTGCAGCGTTGGCCAGGAGGTGAGCAGTGGGGTTCCTGGCCCCCAAAGGGCAGCAGAGCTGTGCCACTGGGGCAACCCAAAGCCACAGTGATCTCACAGTCCTGTTTGCTTCCCCCTAGGTCCTGGCAGAGCTGTGAGTACACAAAACCCCACTCAGCTCCTCCCCGTCCCCTTTGATTTCCCTGTGCATGGTTTTATGTGCAGAGGACATCCTGACCAGTAAATTCTAAACAAAGTGCGGAGCAACTGCATGAGCCTCATCCAGATCCTCTGGTATTCCCATCTTGCTGCTTCTTTCCCAGCACGTCCCATTAGGTGGCAATGCAGCTTGTTCCTGCATGCGGCACCCGAGGATGAGGGCAGGGAGTGTGGGGCTTCAGGCTGGGGTCTGCAGGCTGCACTGGGACAGGTGGCACTGAGGCTCCCAAAGCATGGGAAAGGCACTGGAAATCTGCGCTGCCTTTCTCAGCACACAGCCCCAGGCCTGCAGGGGATGGTGGCACCTGCAGTGCCCTGGCCAGGCTGCTTGAGCTCTTGCTTAAGAATCGAGCAAGCAAAGAGCTTGTCTGGCCAAGTGCCGGCATGCCTGGCTGCGGTGGGGACTTCCCAGGCAGCATCACTCATGGACCAGACGGAGCATCGCCCCTGGAGGTGCCCTGTGCAGCTGTGGAGGAGATGCCTGGGTGTGGGGCAGGGGCTGAAAGGTGGGTCTGTGGTGCTCCGAACTGGAGCTGGAAGGCAGCCCTCGGGCTGTACAAGCTGAGCATCCGGTGTCTCCTATGTTCCACAGAAACGTTATCTGGAGATCAGAGCACTCCCAGGTCCGAATCTCCAACAGAGCGGCGTTTGGCAGCAGCACGGCCAAAGAGAGTAAAGTCAGGTTAACGTGTGATGCTTCATTGCCGTGTAATTAACTTCAGCTGCTTTTGAGCTGAAGCAAATTACCCTCAAAGCCGGTTTGTGTACCAGGGAGAACTTTGAACTGCGGTCCCAGCCCTTTTGTAGTCAGGGAGGGAGCAGCTCCCGGCTGCGGCTGCAGCTCCGTGTGTGGCTGCAGATGAGATAACGCGGCCCCAACCGCCCCATTTGGGGTGCAGCTGCTTATTGGCCGCAGGGCCAACCCACTGCACACAAAGCAGGGGTTGCTCACCCCGACTATCACTGACCCCGGGGCACGGGGAACCACTCTGCACCTCAGGGAGCTGCGTTCTTCTTGGCATTTTGTTGTGTTTGCATTTTCACCTCTCGCCTCCAATGGTCACGGCGCAGCCTGGCACCTCGTGTGCAGCCCCATAGCTCAAGGCTGGTCCACACCCTCTGCCTGTTCTAGATCCTCGTGCTGGGGATCTGCTCTGAGAGAGCAGGAGGCCTCCATCTGGCTTGTCTGGGATGCCTCAGCCAGGGGCAGCCTAATTGGCTGTGATAAATTATGAGATCCTAAAAACGAATGAAGATGGGAAGCTCTTATGCCAAGGTCTCGTCGCTGATAGGATGCAAAGCAGATGCACCTGGAGCTGGCACCCAGAGGGGCAGGCAGTGGCTAAAGGAATGCAATCAGGAGAGGCAGAGAGGAAACCTCAGCTGAGCCATCAGCCCCGAATGTCCTGGGTGCGAGTGCTTCGTCCCCTTGAGAGGAGCAACTGGACAGGGCAGGGCTAAGCTGGGTGATGGTGAGCATCCCACCGGGGCTCACAGCCTTCGGGTCGGCCACGTGGAGTAAGTTCACAAAGAGGTTCATCGTAAGGCAATCTAATGAGAAGCAGTATAGCCAAGTGCTTCCCATTCCGTGACACACGTCCGAATCTTAATAGAAGCTGACAGCCTGACCCTGTTACCGAGTTCTGGCCAAATAAAATCATCCTGATAGTTCCCTGGAGAAAGCTGCCATGGCTTTAATGTCTTCTCAAAACATTTCTCTGAGTGCCTTTAAAAAACCCCTGCAGTTGGTCAGAGCTCAGAAAGCAGTGTCCCCCACTCTGGCACCTCACTCCTGCATGAAACCAGGATGGCTGGAGTTGTCCAAATGCACTCACTTGTGTTTCAGTAAATTAGCAGCTCATTTTTTTTGCCGTAGCAGCTCATTGCTTTGAGAGGCAGCACTTCTCAATTGGCAGCCTTCAGCACGCATTGGACCTTTGGCCTTTGGATGTAGGCATGGTTGGATGGAGCCGGGCACGCCAAGATCGCATCCTCAGAATGGGTGTGATGGTGGGGAGGTGTTTACCCAGAAAACAAACAACCTTCAATGCCATCTCTGCTTGAAACTGCCACCATTTGGGTCCATGCAGTGTGAGGACCAGCAGCTCTCCCAGTGAGTCCCTTTGACACGGGAATGCAAAGCACCAGTGCTCAGAGAAGAAATTGGCAAGCACCTGCATGTGGGTTTTTTTTTTTTTCTTCTTTTCTTAATAGCCTTTTATTTATTAAGCTACTTTGGGGTCTGATTCACTTGCTTTGCTCGATATTTATTAGTGCTTTACCTGCCTTGAACTGGGGAGCTGCAGGCACTTTGATAAATGGATTGCCTTTCCTGGAACGATGTCTACACATCAGCTAATGGGGATCTTCCAGTTCCCTGGTGTGCCTGCCAAGACACCATCCTGTAGATCAGTGGTGGCTGAAAGAACGACCCCAAGCCCAGCTTGCTCAGGCACAGACCTCCCCACCTGGGGTGGTTTGTGGTTGTGCTGCCATCTGAGCTCTTCATTTAACTCAGGGCTGTCCCATTTTGGAAGAGATGGGAGTCTATCTGGAACAGAGGAGGCACAGGAGAGACCTTATTGCTCTCTACAGCTCCCTGAAAGGAGGCTGTGGTGAGGTGGGGGTCAGCCTCTGTTCCCTGCTAACAGTAACAGGATGAGAGAGAATGGCCTTAAGTTGTACCAGGAGAGGCTCACGTTGGACGTTAGGAACAATTTCTTCCCAGAAAGAGCAGTGCTGCAGTGACACAGCTGCCCATGGAGTGCTGGGGTCACCATCCCTGGGGGTGTTCCATAACTGTGGGGATGTGGCACTGAGGGATGTGGGAGGTGGGGGGCTGGGTTGGGGTTGGAGTTGGGGATCTGAGAGGTTTTGTCCGCCCGGAATGGTTCTGTGATGCTCTGATTCTAGGAGGGTCTGCCCTGAAGGATGGGAGAGCAGAATGTCCTTGTATCTGCTGTCATTGTGTGAACGGCCCCAGGGTGGGATCCGGGACCTCCATGTCAGCGGCCTCACGGGTGTGATCACAGAATCACAGAACTGCTCAGATTGGAAAAGACCTTGAAGTCCAACCTCTGGTTAGGTTAACCAGCCCTTCTGCAACGCCTCACCTCTGCGGGTCATGCTGCAGCGTCTGCAAAGACTCGGCTCTCTCCTCAGCGGGGAAATCAGCTGGGTCCCTTCCTTGCGCTGCGTTTTGCCTCTTCCCCTCGGCACGAGTACCCCGATCCGGTGTCACAGCTCCGTATCCACCCCGACGCTCTGTGTCCATCTTCTGCCGGCAGCGGGGCGGGCATCGGTGCGGGTGCTGTTCTGCGTCCTTCCCCCTTCCTGCAGCCTCTGCTGCGGGGTCTCTGCCACTAAAACCATAGGTGAATCTCTTACAGCAGCAAAAAGTAAAGGAGCGTTTAGCAGCTCGTCAGCTAGCTAACAGCTCGGGACCTGGAGATGCAAAGCGAGAGCACTCCTAATTAGCTGCTGCTTCGCTTGGGGGTGCGGAAGGGGATATTCTTTGGAAATGGCTGTTCCGTGGGAGAGGTGACGCTTCTGCACGGGGACGGAGCTGGATTTCACGTCCCCTGGGCTGGGGGCTGCAGTGGAATCACGGCACTGCGCCGCAGTCACCCCGAGCTCTCCGCAACGTCGGGAAGACCGCAAAAATAAACCGAGGTTAAAAACAGTCCCACGTGCCCACTGACCGCCGGGGGGAACGAGGGGAATGCTGAGGTGAAGCAAAGATCGGAGCACAGCCTTCTTTCTGGAGGTCTCCGCTCTGCTGCACACCCGCAAGCAGCCGCCGGCCGGAGCAAGGCGCTGCGTCCTGCTGCACGCCGCCGAGTGCGGTACGTGCCGCTGCTCCGTCCTGATTGCAGGTGGAGTTACTGCTCGCCTGCAGAGGGCAAGGAGAAAAACTGCTGTTAGGCTGAGAAATGGGGAGGTCTGGAGCGGTTTCCCACAGAAAGATGCCCAGTCGGGATTACAGATGTCACAGGGTAGGGACTCCACCTCAGCCCTCGCTAATTCATAACATACGTAAATGCACCTCTCCCCTCTTCTTCCATCTTTTTGCATTTCTCCCAGCTGCTGTAACCTCCCTTTCAGCCCAGCTGAGCTGCTTATGTTTGAGCAACTCTCTTGGCCAGACCTAACATTCTGAACGCAAAAGGAAGCAGAAGAATTCATCCTCAATTGCAGCAATGGGAAAAGAAAGCCTTAATGGCACTGGAATGGAAGCACAGCCCCACCTAGGTTTGCACAGGCCGTGGGAGCTGGCAGCTGGGGCTGGAGCACGGCCGGTGGCTTCTGCCTCTAAATGCCATGAAGTGTAAGCAAACGATGTGTTAAAAGTATAGAAAGCAAAGAATGATAGAATCACAGAATAGCCTGCGTTGGAACGGATCATCAGGTTCAGCTCCTGGCCCCACACAGCACCACCAAACCCAAACCCTGTGTCTGAGAGCTGCTTGAGCTCTGGCAGCTCAGGGCCACACTCACTGCCCTGGGGAGCCTGTTCCAGACCCCCCTTCCCCGACACCCAGCTGACCCTCCCCTGACACAGCTCCACGACATGCTAGCAGTGGGCTGAGGGCAGCATCGTGGTGGTGCGGGTGGTCCCTCAAGCTGCATGCCTAATGGGAGGCATGGGGGTCTCAGTACAGCCCACCACTGTACCCTTCCCACTAAGGACTAGGAACAGGGAGCTGCTCGGGACTGCCCACAGATGCTGGAGCTGACAAACAGCAGAAGCTACGTGCTATCGAGCTACTGAAGTTCATCCTGCACTTTGTTGCTGCGGAGACAGGGGCAGCAGTGGGAAGACCGGGAGATGGGATCATTTATAAGAAATCAGTTTATTAAACGCCTCGTCTCATCCTCCCAGATCCTCTTAATTTCCTGTGTTCCGACAGAAAGGAAAGCATGCCAGGGAGAACAAGCTAACAGGGCACAAGCAACCCTTTCCACGGGTTGAGCAGGTCAGAGCAGAGTGCTTTCCTAATGGTAGCCAGACTAGTTAATATGTGAAATCCAAAATGGGCTGTGATTAGGTCTGGTCCTTTTGGATGCCACAGCCTGCAGCACCTCGTCCCATTACAGGCCATACTCAGCTGGCCTGTGCTGCACTTTGTGGACCCATTCAGTGAAGGCAGCCCTCAGCATCCCTCCTCATCTCTCTGTGTGCCTTTCGACCACACGTGGGAACTGCAGCCAAAACGTGGGCTCTGGAGGGCTGCATTACCACACAACTGAGCACGTCGGGCTGTCTGCACCTCAAGTGTCTCACCTGGGTTGCATTACTCATCTGAGTCACTTTACTCAGCGGATTTAGGAAGAGAAGAAGCTGGAAGTACCGATTTCTCTGCCACGATGGAGGCCGGGCAACTGGGGAGGTTAGCCAGGATGAACCATCGGGGTCTGGGCAGAAAAAAATCAGTGCCCATGACAGAGAAAGGGAAAGATGTGTCTTCAGGTCTGCTCTGCACGCACAAAGAGAAAGGCCCAGAGCCCAAGACCCCACGTAGGTAGCTGCATCTGCGCTGTACGGTCGCTCTTCATCCATTCCCCTGTGTCTCTGAGTCTGAAGACATCTGCTTTGGCCTTTATGTCTGGCCCACAAGAAACATTAGAGTACAAATGGTGGTAACTGCTTCATTCCCAGCTCTGCCTTCCACTCCAACCCCCGATCTGCCAAAAGAGCACGGGACAGGTGATGATTTCTAGAACAGATTCAATAGGAGCTTTTGATGATTACAGGAACATTGTAAGGAGACCAGAGACAGCCTGGGCTTCCCTCCGTTTCTCTCTTTTTAATTTTTTTTTATTTTTTTTTTCCTAAAATAAATGTCAGCCTCCTATCTGGCAATAGCCTGAAGAAAACAGAGAAGGAACATGACTCACTCACATTATCCAGGCTCCTCATGCATGACACACAGAAATGAAGAGAGGCTGAAGTCATGGTTGCCCTTGGCATGATCCACCTGTCTGAAACCTAATGTGAGTTTATTGAACCTTAGTGGAGACCGAATCCAATTTTTTCTCTTCAAATCTGTTCTTTACAGGCTTTGCATTTTAGGACCTCGGTAAAAACAATCTTTTAAACTGAAACAGAAGAAAATTGGTCATTACAGCACATTTCTTTCCAGGCTGGCACGTGTTGGAAATGTTCTTAATTAATAGCACAACGGGAATTAAAACGAAAGGGAAATGTTAGAGCAAGATCGTGGACAGATGTAGAGGAGGAGCCCATGAAGGAAGATGTCCACGGAGTCTCTCCCACCACACAGCCTCCAAACTGTTCCCAGGGGAGGGCTGTGGAACCAAGCCCTGGCTCCATCAGCCCCCTGCTGATCCAAGCTGTGACAGGATGGGACAGTTGGGTGGTGTTAATGTGTGAGCGTGGGACGAGGAAAGGACAGGAGCAGACAGCCTGGATTTAAATGGGGAAGTGGTGTGGTTCTCCTGGTGCATCTGCCAGGCCTGCCTGCCTAATGAAAGGCACGTCTTGGTTTCTGGCTGAAAATATCTCAACTGGGTGAAACGGGATTTTGCAAAAGGAGGAAAGGCAAACAGCATAGATTCATAGAACCATGGAATGGCTTGGAATGGAAGGAACCTCGAAGATCATCAATTTCCAGCCCCTTGCCATGGCGGGGCTGCCAACCACTAGACCAGGCTGCCCAGGGCCCCATCCAACCTGGCCTTAAACACCTCCAGAGATGGGGCACCCACAGCCTCTCTGGGCCATGTATTCCAGCACCTCACCACTCTCAGTGAACAACTTCCCCCTGACATCTAATCTAAATCTCCCCTCCTTTAGTTTAATGCCATTCTCCTTTGTCAAGACCATCTACCAGGACGCCCTGGTGTTTGAGGGCTGGAAATGCCTCTGCTCAGTCCCACACGGACAAACGAAGGAGGAGAAATGGGGAAAAGAGCCCTTTGACACCTTCTCGTTCCTGGGTTTTTATTAGCATAAACTTTCCTCTCAATGCAAAGTGCTGTTTTTTTTTTTTAATGTGTCGTCTTTGTTTTGTTTGCTTGGAGAGAGCATTGGCACACACTCCAGGAAATTAGCTCTTAACTAAAAGCATTTATGTAATTGGGGAGGGAGGGGGAGGTGTGTGTGCGCTGACTTTGGGGAAGTTCAGTCTACAAAAACAAACCTCACTAACTACACTTGGTTCTGATTAAGGGAGATAAATCTGTCAGTGAGAGGCTAAATTTACTGAGAGTGTAACCTCCCCCTCGTGCCCCACCAGCAATGGTCAGGCTGCATTTATTTCTATTGGGCAAGCTCCAGAAAGCGCTGCGAGGTGAAAAACAATCCCCAGAAATGTGAAAAATGTGAGATGAAGTGGCGGTGGCAGAAGGGAGAGTAGGGGGAGAGAAGAGTGGCCAATAGCAACGTGATGGGTACAATTTCAGCTCCTTTGCTGCTTGCAGGGCTGAAGTAAGGAAGCACAGGATGCAGATGCGTGTGTGGAAAATGCAGCAAGGCGAATCCCTGCTCCCCGGCCCCCTTTGAGGATTGCTGCAGGCATCATCTTGCTGATGGCAGAGCTGACGGAGCCACGACAAGGCTAAAATGCAAAGGGGTGCACGCCACCGGAGCCGTCCTCACCACAGGCTGTAGAGGCACCTGCCATCAGGCCAAAGCTGGCCTTGGACAAGACTGGATTCTCTCGTGGCTGGGCTTGAACGACACACTGGGACAAGGAGAAGGGACTCATAATGCAGTGGCTGCATGAGGCTGAACAGAGGAAGGGAGGAGCTCTAGAGGGACCAAATAACAGCAGACCTGAAGACACAAGGCGGGTCTTACTGTTGGCCAAGCAACAGGTCCCTGGTTATACTAAGTGAGGAGTCAGGAGAGCTTTCACTTTTATTCAGTGAAAGCCATGACAGCTGGCTGAGAAAGATGCATTCAGTACTGCCTGCCTTCATCACCTGCATTATCTTCCAGGGACACGAAACTCTCATCACATGCCACTGGCCAGAGCAAGCCTGTTTTGGATGTACGAGCCTACCTGCTGTCACCAGATGGTCTTAGCCGTGTGTGGCTTGAGACACATGCCAAGCATGCCTGATGTACTGCTGAAGTGGCTGTTCCTTTTCATTTTCTTGATGGTTCACTCTCTTTAAAGCTTTATTTGCATCCTGTAAGGAAGTGCTTTTGGTCAGACTTGGTGTCTCCTCCTGCAGTCAAAGTGAAGGATGTGTTTGGCCCTGCCAGGGAAGTGGTTTGTGTGGAGAAGTTCCCATCTGCCACAGAAACAGTGAACCACAGCATGGCAAAGGCACTTCACCCCTGTGCTAATGTGCACCATGCTCACGTGTAATGCCCGCTCACAGGGAGGGAAGGCTACTGTACTCACATTTCCATGGGTTCACAAAGGTGTCCGTCTGTCTGTGCCATTATGGCAGTCATTCCTTTGGTAAACTCCCCAAGAACTATGCTGGTTACCGCATGGATGAAAGTACACAAAGGCCGAGTTTCCTAACAGGCCAGTGAGAAACGAAGAGGAATCCACTGCACATTTTCCCCATCTGTTTTAGGGGCCATCACCCTGCCCTCTCTAGGAGGGACAGAGGGACAGACCTGAAAGGAGGCTGTAGTAAAATGAAGGGAATTGGCCTCTGCTCCCAGTTAGTGGTTATAGGATGAGAAGTGATGGTCCTAAGTTGTACCAGGGGAGGTTCAGGTTGGACGTAAGGAAAAACTTGTTCTCAGACAAGAGAGTGATGAAGTATTGGCACAGGCTGCCCATGGGAGTGGGGGTGTCACTGTCCCCAGAGCTGTTCAAGAACCGTGGGGATGTGGCACTGAGGGATGTGGCTAGTAGGTACGATGAGGATGGATTGACAGTTGGACTAGATGATCCTAGAGGTCTGTTCCAACCTCAGTGATTCTAGGACACCATCACTGATAGCCCATGGTTTCCAATCTGCTGTCTTCGGACACTGGGAAAGACATGTATCTCTCATCACACAATCTTTCCCTGGCATGCAAGAGGCACTTGTGTGGTTGAAATTTGCAAATCCTAATTATGCAAATCTGTCATTTTTTATTGATTAATTGATGAGTCACTGTGCACCACAAGCCAACCTATTTGGCTGATTTTTCTTAGCTCTCTATAGCAATGTTTTCTTGTGGAAGAAGTTCTGGGAGAGAAGAAAAAACTTGCTCAAATAGTCATAGGCAAATTGAGACTCCTTACATTTGAGCTTGCTGCCTGGTCTCTTCTTAGAGAAGAGAAAGCCTTACTGACACCAAGAGGAAGGCTTGGTTTTCGAAGAGCCCATCACAACTCGCTGAACCACTGCAGTATTTGGCAGAGTTTGATGACAATATGGTGGATCTGTGGATCCCTCAGGCATCCAAAAAGCCACCTTGTTGTAGATGAAACATGAGAAGCCCAAAGGACACGTTAGAAAAAAAAAAACAAACAATGAACAGACCAAACAACACATTGGGGCCAGATGCTTGGTGAGCGTAAAGTGATGCAGTGCCGTTGGATTTGCTGAAGCTGGGTGGACTTCTGCCAGGTGAGGATTCTGCTCTGCCATCAGCTGTTGGAGCACTCCAGTGCTGTTGCGTTCCAGTAGCTTTGGCTCTTTTTGATGGACTATGCAATCTATACCACAAGGACGATTTTTTTAACACGCTTTGCTCTGCCAAAATAAACCCTCTCTGAGATACAGACAAAAAAGGCATTAATAATATTGGCATGTACTCTGGCTGCTGCATTTCCTCTGACTATCCCTAGCTGGACCTTGATAAGCTTGATTTCTTTGTCACTTTACCTCCTCCTTAATGAGACTTCCACTGAAATGAGCCGGGCTGGGATCCCGACTACAAGAAATCAGAGCAGCTCTGTTAATTGATGTCCTTGGAGCAGTTAGCCCAGGGAGAGCCACTCCTGTCCACGGCAGGAGGCAGACAGCAGGCAAGTCTGGACCTTGCCAGAAAACGAAGGCACCCTTGAGCTCAGGCATTTATGTGGCACAGGCTGTTTTGCCTTACTTGGTGCACCCTGTCCCTGCGAGGCACTTCAAGTGCAAGGAAGAGGAAATATTCGCCCCAAGGGATGAGGCTTGTGACCTTCTTACACGACGCCACCGCTCAAGGACCAAAATCCTTCCTTGGGCTCGAGCCAGAGACAAGGGTGGTTGGTTCGTGTCTGATGCTCCCCCGTGCCCTAGGAAGGGGTGTGTGTCTGACTTCAAGGATTGCCATTAATCAGTGCTAAGTGTGCAATAATACACCTATCACCCGCTTCCCTCTTAAATTTTCCCCTTCACAGTTTCACCTCTTTTCGTGTCCTCTGTCAGACTCTGGAAGCACGTAACCCAGGCAGCTTTCCTGTCAGTCCTCAAGTAAACTTGGTTGGTTGTTGTAAGTTTTTGTTTCTCACACCAAAAGGCCTCTGCTCAGGTGATGTGGTTTTACTGCTGAAGGTTTTAAAACGGGTTTGGGACAGATGAAGTAAATACAGTCAATGATCCAGGAAATGCATGCATGCATTCTGACTCTTCTCTTTCCAGATGGGGCACTGGTTACAGGAAGACATGTGAGGACATTCCTAGCCTCCATGTGAGAGGAATCTCCCATTTGGTTTCTATTTGTTTCCTTGCTAACACACAAGAAATGCTTGGATCTGTGCTGCTGTGGGGAGAGGAGTAGCAGGTGGTGCATCTTTCCTGCAGTTGTATTTGCAGGGCTCAGCAGAGCATCTCAGTGGAGCTCAGAGAAGTTCCTTCCCTGGGCAAATCGTTTCTGCAGCATGATGATGGTCAGAGGCAGTTTGAAAAGAGGTCACAGAGACCAGGCTATAGTTAGAGTTCAGAGGAGCTTGCCATGTATTTGGGGAGGAAGGCCTCATTTAGAAATGTGACAAGAAGGATATCCTGCCCCCGCCATGCCTTTTTGCAGAGGAATCTAATCTGGGTGTTGGGTCTCGGTTTAGCACATCCCTCGAGCATGAGTTTGGAAAGCAGCAGGGAGTGGCAGCAGGGCTGGCTGTGAAGGGACCTGCATGAACATCCTTGGGGCGGCCCACTGAGGCAGGAAGGGCGGCCAGGACCTCCAGCATTCCAGCTGAGATACGGGATACAATCCTGTTCTCTTCTGATCCCATGTATTCTGGGAAGAGACCTAGGTGGAGGCCATCTATGTGGACTTCCTGATCTCCCCAGCCTCTCTGGCAACAGCAGCTGCATTAGCATGCGTGAAAATGATTTACAGCCCAGCCTTTATGCTCACGTCTTCTCTAGGTGAGGTGAAGCAATGCAAGTGGGGATGCAGTTATCCCTTCCACCATGCAGAATAACTGCACTGAAAGGTCCTTGATTAATCGCAGGGAATATTACAGAGCTTTTCTTTAGCAAGGGAGTGAAAAGAAGGACCTGTGTGGGCTGCTGCCAAGGCTTCCAGCAGGGTGAAGCCACGCTGCTATACCTGGGGAGGGGAGCAGGGCAGCCTCACAGCCCCTCACCAGAGCTGCTACCGCTGCTATTAAAAAATTAACTATGAGGTTTAAAAAAAAAATAATAGCAGCCAACCCCCGCATGCACATTTATTGTAATTATCCAACAATTTTGTAATGGATGAAAAGCATAGAAGGGCTTGGGAGCAGTTAAAAGTTATACACAAGTCTTCTGAAGATGTAAGAATGATTTTTACTAGAACTGGAGAGTTTCATGTATAATTACTGCTCTTTGCTACAAGGGCTCCTGCTGCAGAGGGGATTCCCAGAGCAGCACAACAGCAGGTTGTGCCTCATGCTCTCTCATCTCTGCTCCCCACCGCTTGCATGGGGCTGAATGTGGTCCCTGCTGCTTGGTGCTTTGGCTGAGTCAATGCCTCGGGCTAAACAGTACAACCTCCCACCTACTGTCCTGGTTTTCCTTTCTCAGGTCTGGTGGGACAGCGTCTGTCACAAAAGAGGCCATCTTCATTGATGAAAAAGCTAGCTGGGCTCTTGAAGGAGTCAGCCTATGGGAAATCTTACTTGCTGCCCTGTTTGTGCAGTGGGTGTACAGCTCTAAACCATGGCCTTCAGCTGCCTGGTTCTTTTGGCCTGCTTCTAGTTTGGGGCAGCCTTTAGGCAGTAATGAAAGTAGGAATATATAGGGGTGGAAGGCAAGGAAAGCCTTGGTAGAAGAGGTTAAGGTCAGGGAATATTTAAGCAAACTGCACATTTGCAAGACCGTGGGGCCTGATGGCAGACACCCACAAGTACCGAGGTAGCTGGAAGATGCCACAGATGTCACTGTGAGATCACTCTCCATTTTTAATTAATTACAGCAAATGCTAGAAGAGCTTGAAGGCTGGAGGAAAGCAAATGTCCCTCCTATCTTCAGGAAAGGCAAGAAGGAAAACCCAGAGAACTACAGGCTGGTCAGCTTTATCCCCATCTCTCGGAAGATGATGGAACAGCTTATCTTGGAAAACACTCCCAGGCATGTAAAGGAGAAGAAAATCACCAGGAGTAGTCAGTATGGCTTCAGTGAACAGAAGTCATGCCTGATGATAATCTTCCACAGTAAAATGGCCAACCTGATGGAGAAGGAGAAAGCAGTGCATATTCTCTTCCAGGTCCTCACTGAGGCCTTTGACAGTACCTCATTAGATTCTCATAGAGAAGTTGTTGATGAATGGGCTGGATGGATAGACAGCGAGGTTCTAGACAGGATCAAAAACTGTATGAATGGCTGGGTCCCGAGTGTAGTGTTCAGTGGAGCAAAGCCTGCTAGGGGGCCAATAATGAGTGAAATGCCCCAAGGGTTAATACTGGGTGTAGTAACATCTTCATTGATGATCTGGAGAATGGAGTAGAGTGCACTCTCCTGAAGTTTGCTTAATACACCGACCTGGGAGGAGTGGCTGAAAAGCCAGACGGCCACCCACAGGCACCTGAACAGGACGGAGGTGTGTGCTGACAGAACATTCTGAAGTTCAAGAAGGAGAAAAGCAGAGTCCTGTACCTGGGGAGGAGCAACCCCAGCACCAGGAATGGTGGGAGCACCCAGATATGAAGTGGGTTTGCAGAAAAGGGCCTGGTGGACACTACATTGAACATGGCCCAAGTGTCCTGGGCTGCATTAGGCACAATGTAATCATCAGGTAGAGGGAGGGGATCTTTCCTCCTTACTCAGCACTGATGAAACCACATCTGGAGTGCTGCTCGAGCAGGGGTTAGACTAGATGACCCCAGAAGTCCCTCCAACCTAAACAATTCATTGATTCCCACTTCTGTGAAGAAAGCCTTGTAGGGTCTGCTGAACCCTGCAGGATGCCATGCTGCTGGGCAGTGAGAATGTTACGTGTACCTCCTTGATTGTGGACAGAAATGTTTACCTTACTAAGGAATCTCCGGGCTTGGAGGCTTGGCACTCAAGGGATGTAAGAGCAGATGGTTCCATTTCATCTCATTCCCACCAAGCTGTTGCTGAGTTGCTGCACTGTAACTCCCTCTGAGCAGAGGGCTGCTGGGAGCACAGCTGTGGTTCAGCTCTCCCACCACCTTGGCTCGCTGGCACATTTCCCTGATAAATGAGCTGATACGTTGAGGAGCAAAATAGGGAAGAGAAACTATTGCCCAGAGAGCACACAACAGCTGTGATCTTAATGTGGGCCCCCTCAAGGCTGAGGCACTCTCTCTCTCCATTGGGGAGAAGGTCTCACTTGGTAGGGGTCTGCAGCTTGCTCCTCTAGACCTCAAATCCTCCAGTGTGCTGGAAGAGAGGGTGCTCTCCTGCCGTTTGGCTCCATGGTCGGCGATGGGTCTCAGCCCTCTTTTGTCAGGCAGGCCAACAGTCTTGGTTTGGGCTGCTTTGGTTTCACTGCCATCTGAACAGCTTTGCCCCTGGCCAAAGGGTGTCAGGGACAGCTTGTGCCCCCAGGCCAAATTTATTGACCCCACCAGCAGAAGGCAGCTGCTGAGAATAACAGGCAGGTAATTTTCCATGTCCATCTTGGACTGCATATGGATAAAATTACGGAAAAGGGAAGACTGGAAAAGAAACAGGCTGTTTCTGCAGGAACAAATGAGTGTATTGAAAGAGAAGGGGAGGGAGGAGAAACTCGGTGCTTTTCCCAGCTCCCTTGCAGACTGAGTGCAATGTCCAGTGCCCCAGCTACCAAATGGTCTCAATTTGCTCCTGCGTCAAATGGAGTTGGTTCTCACTTGGCTGGGGTCTTGGCAGGGCCATGAGGATGCGTTTCATAACAGCAGCTCTTGTCAAGAACAACAACAACAACAGCATCAAAAACCTGTTGAAACTGTGCTATGCTCAGAACAGAAAACACATGCAGGGAGGAAAAACTCCCTCAATGAACAAATCGATGTAATTAGCCCTGACAAGCTCAGCAAACCAGAGGCAGCCAAGTGGTAGAAGAGGAGAGGAGAAATAAACCAATATCACTTTGTAGGCACTTATAAATGGGTCATTAGCTGACTTTGAACAGAATGTTCCTTGCTGGGGAAGTAAGGGGACAGGCCTGGCTGTAGGAAATATTGCAGAAAGCCTGGCAGGGCTTCCTGAGAAACAAGCCTTCTCAAGATGCCGGAGGAAGGTCTTGTTCTGCTTTTCCCCCATTATAAGGAGAGCTCCTGGGATTTCTGCCTTCGTGACTCCAAATAAGAGAACTCCCAGTCAGCAGTACCTGCTCCTGCCCCGCTGCCTCTGCCACCCATACCTGTTCTCCCCTCGAATGGACAGGGTGGCATGGAAGAACCCTCGGGATTTTTAGATGAAACGGTCAAAGTTCAGTTCCTGCTGTTTCTGAGCTCTGCAGGGAGGCTGGAATTGCTCTTCCACTTCGTAACACAAGTGCTGTAAGGAAGGTGGCGCTGCTGAATTTTGCTTTTCCTTGTCTTGAACATCTCCAAGCCTCCCTTGATAAAAGGGACAGCGTGTTCAGAAGCGGCTTAAAAAAAGGGAACGAACTGAAGAGATAGGCTTGATTGCTGTGGAGACCATCAGCCTGTCTGATAAGAGACTATCCTGTGTGGCCATATCAAGGCCATAAATCTGAGGCTCAGCACCCTAGGAGCAGAGACAAACCGTAGACTGTTGAATGTATGGGCTACTTCCAGCATCAGCATTTGGAGGGATGTTCAGGCCTGGAAGTTTCCATTGTGTACTGCTGTTTAACAGCCATTGTTAGGTCTATTGTCACAAAGTGGATCTAATTCTTCTCGAGCTTGCTTATAGTCTTGGTTCCAGTCCTGCAGCAATGAGTTCTGCTGTTTTCCTGCGTGCTGGACTAAAAAAGATGTTTCCTCTTGTGGTGCTGAACCCTCTGACTCACACTATTACTGTATGTCCCTCAGGCCTCGGGCTGTATGGGGTAATGGTCGACTGTTCCCTCTCCATTTGGATGATGGACAATACTTCTGGCCATCCTTCACCATTCTTTTCCTAGAATATCCCTTTCGACTGAATGTAGAAATCTGGATGTAGGCATCTCATTGAGTAATAAAATCACACACAGATGTCTTGTGCTGTTTTGTGCTCAGTTCTGCCCTCAATCAGTTTGCTTTTTGGGTCTATTAGGAGCCTGGTGTCTTCAGATTCATCCATGGTCCAAAATCATCCACATGTAGCAGAAGCCTGCCTGTGTTGATGCATGTTTTTGATGTTTTTTCCTTGGGTGCACTACTTTGCTTATGTTGGCATTGATTTCACCTGTTATTTTCCCTGGGCTCTGCATCACACGGCACTTTTGTACCCCTTCCTAGCTGTTTTTGGGTGTGACTGTCCTGCATATTTTCTCTCTTTGTCCCCTTTCTGCTCACACTTTCTTCAGACTGCTCTGAAGAGCAGTATTTGGTTGATGACCCCTATCCGTTGCAAAGACTGCTTATTTTTTCACACTTTGTTTTCCATCCTCTCTTCCATCTTGTGAAGACCTTATTTTAGTTACTTTAATAGTCCTTGAGGGATCTTGTAGGGAATTATTTTGAAAACACAGTGCAATGCATTGTCCTCTTTCCCCTGTGTTCCGCTCTGTTCTCTTGCAGTTCCAACTATCTGGATTGCCACGAGGTAGATGCAGCTCCCAGCTTGTCTCTTGAAGACAAGTCTCCTGACTTTGCATTTTCCCCCCTAGAGCAGCACTTCCAGTTCCAGTTGTGCTCTGTCAGAGCTCTTAGGTGATGCAGCCTGGTCCTTGTCCTGCAGAAAGGCTGAAACAGCTGGATTCAGAGCATCACTGCCTCATGCTCGCGCTCTTCCTGCTAATACATTTTTAATTGACTCAGAATACCCGACGTCACACTCTGCAGCACTGTCAACAGCCTGTTTCTAAACAGCTGGCTACACCCCTCGTGCTGAGGGAACCCACAGAATGGGAGGAGGGGAGACCTCCCCTTTGTCATTGTGCAGGAATGCTGATGGGTAGTTGGATTCTTATTATAAATCTTAAATGCTTCCATTTGCCTATTACAAGAAACAGATTAGTTGCAGATACCAAGCATGCATTACTTGCTCCAACAGTGAGGAGTGTATCAACCCAGTGTATGCAGAGAGATGCAGCATGCTGGGCTGGAAGAGAATCTCTGGCTATCTGCAGTCTTTGAAGCCTTCCTTTTCCCACTTCTCCATCCTTGATGGTCAGAAATCTGGTTTTAAGCACGGTAATTTATTCCTGCTCGGATCTTCCCCCATTTCTGTTTTTGCTATGTGGTGTGTTCTGTTAGGAACTAGACTGGGCTACTTATTCCTCTTCGCTCTGTCTCTTGATGAAGACAAGATTTGAAGATGGTGCTTCATAGGCTTCTTCAGATCTTAAAACCAATTAGAGAAAACATTCTTTCCTTATTTCTCATAAGCCAGCTCAGAGTCCGAGGGAGCAGAAAACAAGCCTTTGCACTTGCAGTAATTGATATCTAGAGATGCCTTATTTTCCAAAGCCAGCTTCTAGAAAAGTGGAACCCTCAGAGCCCTCCTGAGTGCAGGACAAATCTTTTAATTCCTCTTTCCATTTTCAGGAGGGATGGGAGCAATGAGCTGGATGCCAACAGCTGCTCTCCACTTCCTTTACCACATCCAGGAGCTGTGCTGCTCATCCGTGAGCACTGTGGATTGACACAGTAGGTATAAAACGTCAGATCTGTCTGATCAAGACCCACCTCTTGCTCCCATTCCCATCCCGGTTCCTCAGCCTTCGGAGTGGGTTGCTGCATTACTTACTGACTGCTCTTCCCCTCCCCATGCACCAACAGGCAGCACATCCTGAAAATAATGGAAATGAAATATGAACGTTGCTGCAGCCGGGGCTCCTCTGTCAGGCAGGGAGTTGCTAGAGCTCTGCGTAGCCCAGCAGCGTGACCACGAGCCCTCGCGTGTCTCTGGTCTGCACTTCCCTGTTGTCTCAGAAGCACAGCGCTTTTGTCAGGTTGTTTATTAGCCCCTCCATCTGGAACAGAAGCCGTTTCCCCTGGAGAACAAGGCAGCAAGGGTTGTGCTTGCAGTGCAGGATGAGCCCTGTCCCCTCCTGCCCTCCCAGTGATGCTCTGCCGTGCTTCTGGGATGGCAGCTCTGCGGCCTGGGTTTATGCTCCTTCAGGCTCCTTCAGTTGAATCATGAATAGTCATGACGGCCTGGCTCAAATGATAGGTGGCTGGATTTGTTGAAAATAAACAACGCACACTGCACAGACATATTTATAGTCACGAACTGCTGCTTTTAAGTGAACCCTTTTTCTCTTGGTTTTCCTTCCCTGGTTCTTCTTTTCACCTTCTCAGGAGGCTTCTACCATCTGCAAACAGGTCCCAGCCCGTTGTTTTCATCATCTGTCCTGAGCAGTGGTACAGCCCCTGATTTCTGCTTATTTCCCCACCTTGTTGTGGTGCGCTGAATGAGCCTGTTTCTTCCTGTGGTGCTGGTGAAATGCTGGACTGCCTACCCACTTCTCTCAGGGCTCATGAACACCAGACCCTGCTTCAGTTTATGATAGCTTCACAAATCCGCTGCTCAGCTTCTTGATTCTTCCTTTTTTGACCCAACCTTTTTCCTCATCTGGAGCAGAACGTTTGCACAAGGTTTGCACGCCACACTCTCGTTGCTTCACATATTGACTGCACCTTGCTCTGAAGAGCACAGGGAAACGTTCCACTTAAAACACAGTGGCAATGCTTGGCACCAACTAAGAGCCTGTCCATTCTGATCCAAGGATTAGTCTGTTGATATTTTGCTCTAGCAGGGGAGATTTCCATAATGCTATCCAGCTGAGCCTGCTCATACTGAGACATTGGCACATAGTTCTTTTGGCTATGAACTTCCAGGAATTTGTAGGTGGAAATGTGACTCATTTGCATTATCAGAGCCTGGTGATGACGGTGGTGAATGCAGAGTATTCTGCTCAAGCTGTGCACCAATAGCACAAGAACCTGAAGTTTAGTAACAGCTTTTGAGTCAACTGGGGAACAGCTATTGTTCCCAGGGCTGTTTCACACACATATTACTTCAAGGCTTTCCTCTCCTTTCAGCTCAAGTACTTGGGGATGGAGGAATGAGGGAAGCAAGCTGCCAGTGCCTGATGCACATTTCTTGGAGCAAAAGTATCGGTTTATTTTGTTTTAAACCACCTATTTTGAATGTGGAGCAGCTGTGGATTTTGTGATGACTTTTTCTTTTCTGGAAACATGGGGTCATCATCCCATCATTTCATGGTGCACTTGATATAGACAAACAAAATCTAATTTCAAGGTAGTTAAGACGCAGCCTTTTTTATTTCATTTCTGATCTATTACAATCTATTAACTAAGAAACCCAACAAGAAAGAATCTAGGGTCTCTTCTGGGCTCCCTTTTATTTTTCCCTTCTGAGTCTGAGATTAAGACAGGCCAGAGTCTCGTGCACCAGATCCATAAAGGGATGGAAGTATTCAAGTCCAAGCTCTAAAGATAGCATCCTGCCCTAGCTCCAGAGACATCCAAATCTCACAGCGCCTTACGTGTTGTGCAACAAAGCTCTTAGTTACACTTCAGTGTGCTGATCTGTGCGATCCTATGCATCCCTGAGGAACCTGGCCAAAGAGGAGCTTTCAGAGCACACATCCCAATTATGGTCTCAACAGAGAGATGGTTGAAACGAGAATCTTTGGCTGGTGCCCAAAGGTAACGTTGCTCTCTTGGATGCTGCAGACTCGGTTTTGAATTCAGCTGCTCTTGGATGGATTTAGACCCATTATTCTCTGCTGAGTACCTTTCATACCCTCTGCAAAGGAGAGCTGTTTCAGCAAGCTCAAGTTCCAGACTGGACCACAAAATGCCTAAAAATGCAGTGATGAAAACTCCTTGAGACAATGGAGGCTTCTGGATTTGGCTTTCTGGACCTCTAATGGTGGTCAGTCACATGAGTTACCAAAATTTAGGGACCAGATTTGGGCACCTTGCTCTCCTGGTGTTCAGTGAAGGTCTCCCAGACCTCAGTGTTATGAAACCCGTCTGCCACTCTGCCCCTTCAGAGCATGTGGTCGTGCTGGGACATGGGTTAGCAGGCATGGTGGTGATGGGTTGACAGTTGGACTAGATGATTTTAGGGGTCTTTTTCAACTGCAATGATTCTATGATTCTGTAATTCAGGTATGTTGTATCAGTCTTTAAGGTCCATTAGAAAGTAGAATTCAAGGGGTAAAGTAAGCAAGGCCTACTTTGGAGGATGGCTGGTTTGGCTGAAGGCATTTGTCAAGCAGGAAGTAATATAACTGCTTGGGATGGATGGCAGGGAGTCTATTTTAAAAGCACATCATTTGTGAAGTGGTTGCTAGTACCCTCTGGGGCTGAAGATGACCTGGTAATTCATTTAAATGAGTTATTTCAGTTAGGCCTGTAGAAAATAGATGATGCCTCATGCTGGCTTCTGGAGGTCTCCACACTGAACAAACTGCCTCAGCTGCTCCCCATAAGACTCGTGCTCCAGACCCCTCGCAGTTTTGTTGCCTTTCTCTGGACACGATCCCGGGTCTTGATGTCTTTCTCATGAGGGGCCGGACACTGAACACAGCATTCAAGCTCTGCTGCGTGCGCCCAGCTGCTCTGAAGTTTGGGAATGCTGGCCTCTAGCTTCTGACCTCCCACACAACTCCAGTTCCAAGAAACAATGCCCTAAATCTGCTTGCAATGACAGCTCGCTGATTCCTACAGCATGGCTTGTTAGAAGATCTGAATCTACTAATAGGAATTGGCCTGATAAAAGTGACTTTTTTTACCTCCCCACTTAGCAGCTATATGCAGCCCGGGGAATCTAGAAATTAAATTGGCTTTTTGTCAAGCCTCTTCCGTGCAACAGAAATAGGACCCCTGCAGTGCAGTGCAGTGTTTCCAATTATATTTGGGGGCACGTTGCTGATTTTTGGCAGACAGAGAGGAACGGGCCAGGCAAATGGCAGGTGGCAGGCTGTTCTCATATTTTACCAGGAGCTTGGGGGATGGGAGAGGGGAGAAGGAGAGGAGCTCACTGCCAAGAAATGCGACCTTGCGCTGGTGCAAGCAGAATGGCGTTGGCACGTGCCTGATGATGGAGGGCTGGGCTAGGCTGGCTGCAGCCATCTCCATGGGCATGCAAACAGGACTGAAATAAACATCCTCTGTAAGAGCAGCCTCCAGCTCTGGGCTTGGGCACCTCCTGGTCCTGAGTGGCTCAAGCAGTGTCATCTGCAGAGCCACGCTATGCTGGGAGGTGTGGCTTTGCCACACGATCAGAAAAAAAGCTGGCTTTTGTTCATTCATTTATTCGTAATAAAGCTAATGGATTCAAGATGGCACAGTCTCTGGAGGGCCTGGATGATTTTTCAAAGCTATTACACAATCTGCATCTATGTGCGTGCTTCTGTGGACTGAGGGTATAATAAAGCTCGTACCCAGGATCTGCGTGCAGGTCAGTGTCTCTCTCCCCCAGAGCAGTGGCATGGTGACATGAACTGCAGGAGACAGAAATGCCCCTGCGTTTGAGAAGAGCAGTCAAAGCTGGACTGTGTTCCCACGAAGCAGGAGCGATGGGCCAGCCCCTGGGGGCTCCAGGGAAAGGGCACCAAAATGCAGCTCAGGGACTTCCAGATCTGAATTTAGAAATATATCCAAAACACCACTGGAGAAAGCCCTGAAAGAGGATTCTGAGATAACTTACAATCATATAATTACTTCAGTTGGAAAAGACCAACTGTCAACCCATCCCCACCATGCCCATGACGATGTTCCTCAGTGCCACATCCCCACGGTTCTTGAACACCTTCAGCGACAGTGACTCAACCTCCCCAGGCAGCCTGTGCCACTGCATTACCACTCATATTCTGTGTCAATCCCAAACTTTTCTTGGACTGGATTTATAAGGAAATTTTGGGTGATGGATTTTCCTTCAGCTGCTAAAATTTGTTATGAAGGAATAATTTCATGGGAGAAAAACAGAAGGCTTTCCTTCTGAAGAGACTGAAAAAGGAGAGCAGGGTGGGAAAAGATTTTCCCATAGAGGAAAAGTAAGCACGATGCTGCCAAACATGCTGTATTAGTGGAATTATATCTTTTGTAGGGAACGTGCTGAAAGTTCTTTCAAGCCAGCATGGTTGCTGTGTGCTTAAAACAATTGTCAGAGGACTTCAGCTGATGGAGAGACTGTCCAAGAGACTCTCTTGGTGGCAAAGAGTATTTCAGGAGAGGGCAAGAGACCTTCTGAAGTGAGGTGGGTTAGGCGATGCTGGCCTCTCTCCCCTGCCTGCAGCAGGACAACCACTTTGCAGCCCTGCCTGCTGGGCCCTTTTGAGCTCTCATTAGTGGTCAGCAGAGACTTTGCAGAGCAGCTATTTCCCAGTCGTGCCTTTGCCCTGGCTCTGCTGTCGAGACACATCCCCTCCTTGCCAGCACTGCTTCACCCTTCCTGGCAGTGATGATACTGCAGGAAGCGAGAGGCAGCACTCCGACCCACCCACCCCTCTGCCTGCTCTGACACTGACACTGCCCTCAGCATCCTTCTCCTCAAGCTGTTTTGCTGCAGGGACAAGCCCAGACATTTTTGGCACCGACGCTAACATTCTTCTAAAGTCTTTCAGCTGATAGCAAGCCAGCTAGTTAGGGACTTGTGGGATCCTCAGTGACCTTACTTCAGTAGCAAATTGTCAGGGTTTCAACCTGTTAATTTGCTTTCTTGAAACCTGCCTGAAGGGGCTGGAAATTAGGGCCCTGGTCAGCTTAAATCCTGGCAACGGGCTTTCAGGAGGAGGTGCTGCCTGGGGATAGAGGGATATTAGTAATGGATTGTTCCACCGCTAATGGCAGTGTGGTTAATGTATTGCAACCCCTATGTTATACATTTTCTGATCACGTCTGAAATTAGATGACGGGCAATTTGCTGTTAGACCTTCTGCACAGTGATAGGCTGAATCTAGCTCATGGTTTCACTGATGTGAGCTCAGAAATGCTCTATTGACTCCACTTGGGTGAAGCTGGAGGAGAAGGTTGATTTGATTGTTTTTCATCTGTTCCCTGTAATCAATTTGCTTTCAGCACTAGGAAGTAGCACTGGGTTATATGGTCTGCACACAGTCCTCGGAAGGGAAAGCAGTCCCTTTTCGTGCCAGCATCTGCTATCTCCTCTCTGGAGGCATTCCAGGCCAGGCTGGACAGGGCTTTGAGCAATGCAGTCTAGCAGGAGGTATCCCTGCCTATAGCAGGGGGTTGGAACCGGATGATCTTAAGGGTCCCTACCAACCCAAACCATTCTATAGTTCTATGAAAGAGCTGAAAACTTTAGGATTATGCTTGGCCCATCTACCCTGGTCTTGGTCAGACAGATCTGACATTTCATACCTACTGTGTCAAACTGTGCCTATTGCAGTGGGAAGGGGAAAGTCTTATTTTTCATGAGACTCCTCACCTGTCGCAGCACTGCATGAGAAGTGAATGCACAGATCTTAGCACCTTTGGTGCAACACCTATTCTGGGTGTCCTGAGTCACCCCTGGGCAGGAAAACGTTTAATTGGGTAACCTTTGACAGATCTTCATGGGGACTCCATGGTCTTCTAAGGCATCATATCCAAGTGTTTGATTGCCATTAGGACTGAGTTTTCTTTGCTGTTCTAGTGCAAAGACACAGAATGCCTAAAAACTACATTCAAATTAGCCCTACAATGGCTACATCCTGCATTAACCCACAAACAAGGTGTCGTTCACCTGGAAACAATGTGTGATGGTGTAGTGGAAATGCTAAGTCACAGCTTGAAGCAGTGATTGAGCACCCAGTGGGAAGGCAGGGCCAACCCAGGGGAGCTCAGGTGCATGCAATTCAGCTGGAGCCAGGATCCACCATCCACCCCTTCCCAGACTTCATTTAAAGGTTGGCAGGGGAAGTGAGGGTATTTCTTGCTGGAGGTTTCTGTCTGCCTGAGGCCTTCTGAAGGTAAGCAGCTCTTTTCTTTCATTTCTGCTTCTGTGACTGCTGTATTTGGGCTTGTTCTCATTTGCTACAACCAAAGACTTTGCCACCCTGCTATTATCATGGTACTTTCCATCCCATTATAGATGTAACAGGAAAAATTCTGAACAGTCTGGAAGAGGCCTTCCAGGTCTATTGTGTTGGTACATTGAATCAAATGGCTCCTTAGCTGTGTAAACCAGCATAATCACATGCTTATGCTTGAGACATTACACTGGAGTTTGGGGTAGTTTTTCATGGCTGTCTACAACTTACTGCTGTCAGAACAGTTCAACTGCTCAGAGCTGTTCTTCTCTCTACTCTTCCTGCTGTAGCAATAGAGGATTTAGCATTATCAACCCTTATTAACATGCACTGTCAAGTGTGTTGAATCACTTGTAGCCCCTACCAACCTATGAGACCTGTTTGAGTCTTATTGTTGTCCACATATTTCATAGAATTATAGACTGGCTTG
This sequence comes from Centrocercus urophasianus, assembly GCF_019232065.1. Classification (NCBI taxonomy): domain Eukaryota; kingdom Metazoa; phylum Chordata; class Aves; order Galliformes; family Phasianidae; genus Centrocercus; species Centrocercus urophasianus. The sequence goes on from NW_024884756.1 coordinate 783,255, forward strand.
GGTTGGAAGAGATCTTCACGGTCACCTTATTCCAAACCCCTGCTGTAGGCAGGGATGCCCATGCAGTGCATTAATCTCTGATAGTGAATAGGGTGATTCTCTTTAAGAACAACACTCCAAGACAACCAGAGAGAGCAACTAAGTGAATACCAATTAAACCTGAAGTATCTGAGTGGCGTGAATGGCCAACATGACTTCAAATGTGCTCGTGTTGGGCTGAGATGTGTTCTTTGTGTTCCCATTTCACATTGCCTTGCTGAAGACAGAGAACTAGCACCTCATTGCCTTACAATCATAGAGTCATGTAATCATTCAGGTTGGAAAAGACCACTAAGATCATCTGATCCAATCATCGCTTCCCCTTGTCTTCTGTAAGCTGTCCCAGTCTGATCTGAGCTCCTCAGGGCATGGGAATTAACTCAGGCACACTTGGATCCCCAAAAAAATGTCTGGAAACATTAGCATGGCTGTCAGAGAACATGTTGTGCTCTATCCCCACTTCCCAGCATCTTATTCCAACCCTCCCTTGCGTCCTTGTGGAGGGAACATAGTCAAACATTGACATTCTTACCCCAGTGCTGTGCTATGACCACAGTGCTGTTTGTGCTGCACTTTCCTCCTCAGGGAGCAGTACGTAATGGTGATGAAAAATAAAAAGAAGCTGCTTTGAAATCTTGGTGATGAGGCAGTACATGTACGCTGCTCCTTCTTCTTAGGAAGACCTTTGTACACCTTTCAGGGCAGGATGAACAGCATCTCTCCCTCCATCCCCATGGCTTGCCAGTCTTTAACAATTTTGCAAAATAAAATGGAAACCGAGTAACTCTCTACGAGCAGCTTGTTGTTGTTTTGTTTTTCAAACTGTGATTAAAAATGTGAAATCTTAGATACGCTGTCTGTAAATTGTGTGCCGATGTTTACATTGGCATTTGAACTAGAACTGAGTTGTCCTCATTAGGAACCAAAGTGAGGTGGGGGGCAGGGGGAGTATACCCCTGGAATTATAATAGCTAGGCACTTGCACACTAATAAATTTAGGTGTTAACGTCTTGTTTTTCTGCTGTTTGGTTGCCATAGAGATGGGCCTCACGAACTAATGGGTTTGTTGTGAGGAGTTCAATGCACATTTGCCAAATGTTCTGTTTCTCTAGCTACCTCTCTGATTTTTCCCATGCCATCGAGCAAATTAGCTTGGAGCCCTTCCGGCCTCTGTGCACGGAGAGGAAGGGGAGGCTGAGAGAGAGGAACCCAGAAAATGGGGTTTACTGTGGGTTATGCACATCTACTAAAATAGATGCAGGAAATATCAGGGAGCAGCACTGTTTACAGCATAACCCTGCAAGGCTATTTTGGAAACTGGCATCTATATTTATAGCATGCATTCCATGAAGGGCTGCAAATCCGTGTCAGTGCAAGCAGAGCAATAAGGGGGAGGGCTCACCTTGGGAAGTGAGGTTGATCTATACCTTGCAGGGAAAGGAATCCTAGAATTTGAGACTCCTAGAGACACAGAATCACTGCAGAGTGGGGTTGGAAAGGCTCTTGAAGCCCACCCAGCCCCAACCTCTGCCATGGGCTGTTTTCCCCTCATCAGCTCAGGCTGCCTGACCCTGAGCAGTTCCAGGGATAGGATGGAATTGCTAGGAGTGCTGAGTCCAAACCTTTCCTTCTGTTGGAGGAAGTAAAAGCACCCATTCCATCCCTGCACAGAGAATTTCTATTGTTTGGTTTAACTGATGTACTGAATGTCTCATTAGGAAATTGTGTTTGTGCACAGAAAACTCATGATGAGCATTTTTCTTTTTGTTACACTGGAAAATAAAATAAATAGGTGATTACTGTTTGGAACAATGGCTGTTTTGTGATAAATCTCATCTCAGTTTGTTTACAAAGTGATACTTTTCTCTTAGAGTTGGAGCTCCTCTGTCTCAGAGCATCCAGACGAAGCAGCCAAAAGAGGCCCTGACTCATCCATCTCCATTGCAAAGGCGGTGGTGCTGCAGGGCCCCGTGAGTACCTTGGGACAAGCACTGCGGGACCAGCTGTGCAGTGTGGAAGAGGAGATGGAGACAACAGCATTACCTAGGAATAGGAACCAAAGGGGAAGTTCTGGCTGGAGGATGCATCACCGTGAGGCGATAGTGGGGGAAGGTTAGGGTTGGCATTTTCCATCAGTGCAGCTCTGCTTGTACTGCAGAAGCTTTGCAGCCTCTGCTGGGTGACTTTGGTGGCTGGAGCAGCAAACATCAGAACACATCCTCCTCCCAGGCCCTAATTAAAAACAACCACTTCGTTAATTGAGTGGATGTAGAAATGTGGAAGTAAGTCCCTTGACTTCTAGTATGTCAAGAGACATTGGGTTTTTTTGTGACTCTAACATCCATTTGAATGCCTTCCAATGCTAGCTGATCTGTCATTAAGCCCATGTAGCTACACACACTCCTGGGAGTTTGGACTTGGTCTCAGGCTTATGGATCTTCTTAAATAAAAGTCCACATAAATGCACTGTGTGGTGTTTGTCAGACCCTCCCCCCTCACAGTATCAGTGCATTATCTCTCATCATAAAAAAAAATAAATCCCATGCACTGAACAAACTTTTATTTTTCAAAGCTAAATATTTTGGTGGCTGCCAAGCACTAAGCTGAGCGGTTTTGTTGCCAAAACATTCTTTTCCAAAACCTCCTTTTTAAAGTTGATGCTTGCTTTAAAAGTAGTTTTTTTTTTTTTTTTTTTAAATTTTTTTTTTTTTTTTTTCCCCTGCATTTTTATGCAAAAAATCATCTGCATAGCTTCTTGTGCCATGGTTATCACAGCCTGTCTGGAAATCTTTGTCCAAGATGAAAACTCATCTTGTTCCAAAAGCTTATTTCCTCCTTTCCAAAAATTTTGAGGAGTTCTGTATTTGAAGCATGTTTTTTGTGGTAGGGAAGTTCCTCTGTGACTCCTAGAATCATAAAATCCCCAAGGTTGGATGGAAAAAGACCTCCAAGATCATCCAGGCCAACCATCCACTACCATCAATAATTCCCCAGTAAACCATGTCCCTTAATGCAACATCTAAACAACTCCTGGCAATGGTCAGTGTCCTCTGACAACAGAACAAGATTCATTTTGATGGGAGGGCGATTTTCAAGCTAATTCTATTGAAATTAAAGAATAACGAGTTGAGGGGTGAATTCACTGGTCGTGGGGTCTCCCATGGAGTTTCTACCACTGCCTTCTTCTGTTCAGAATCTTGTGGGGGCAGTGAACTTCCCAGGACGTGAGGGGAATTTGATTTTGGATGGTGTCAGGTGAGGGAAAACATGGGAATGATAAGGTGGATGCTCCATCCCTGGAGACACTCAAGATCAGGATGGAATGGGCTCTGACTAATGAACCACCCTGTTCATTGCAGGGGAGTTGAACCAGATGGCCTTAGAAAAGGTCCTTTCCAACTCAAGCAATTCTACAACTATTTGATACTGCACAGATAAAATTCGACCTGTCAGGGATCTATATTCATATTATTTGGACAGGAAGACAGCTGTCCATGCACAAACTAGAGACTCTACTCTGCTCTGACAGGATGGAACTGGGAAAGAACCCTTTCCTTGCCTTTTTAAAGAGATAAAAATGTAAAGAGACACAGCTGTTAGGCTGGGAGTAGAGACCTGGGTACCTGAGGGGTCTGAACTCACAGCAGTGTTCTAAAACAAGTCTGTCTCTTGGGGTCTCCATTAAACCAAGAAGTGCCTCTTATATAACACTGGTTTTGAATTAATATGTAGACATAGCTGTTCTTGGCTTTAAGAAAGGCCATAGCTAGACAGAAATTATTCTTTTAAAATACACTCTGTATAAAAACATGTGAAAAGTTATTTAAACTCAAACTGCCCAGTCATACTGAGGCTTCAGCCAACGCTTTGCAAAGCCTTTGACTGACTTTTGATGTTAGATGAGCGCCTAATAAACTTAATTAAAGTTTAATTAGTGTAAGTAGGCCAAATGTGGTAGGTCAGCAGGCACAGCATGGGCTAAAACACTGTTGGCAATAACAACCTGAGAAAAAGGGGGGAAAATTCCCTTCTAAGAAGTAAAATGCCTCTAAGGGGCCAGTTTAGACTAGCTGTTGCTCCCCTCGCTGCCGTGTTGCTTTTTTCATTTCCCATGTAATATCGACCTCTTAGGAGCAAAGCCTGCTTCCTCACACCAGTGAAGAAAAAAGGTTTTGTCCTTCACATTTCTACTGTACTGTTTTCTGGAGTTTTCCCCCAAACAGTCTTCTTAAGTCTTGGAATATGACACAGAGAGGCATGTGTCACTGTTTTCTCCCATTCCTTTTCTTCCAATAGAGTACCAGATAATGAGTGCTGAGATGAGACATCCCAGCTGAGCGTACTAAAGATCAGATAATCATTAAAAGGCTGAAGTGGAATTCTGCTATGCCTCTTCAGTCTTGCTGGCTGTCACTGCTTAGGATGTCTTTCACAGCTAGGGATGGCATTTGCTTTGAACAGAAATTTGAATTTAATTTGGGTATTTTGACATGCATGACCTATGATAATCTCTGCTTTTAGTCCTAAAACTAACTGTACTGCTCACTGGGTGCTGGTAGGCAGCACCACTGAGTCACCAATGTCTTGGCCTCTTCTACACAAAGGCGTGCTCTTGCTGTCCAGGATAGCTTAGAGGCATCAAAATTCTTTTCGAGTCAGATTTGCTCATGGGAGTCTTGTTAGTCCAGTAGATACTGTGGTCTCATGTTATGTGTTTTCTTCCTTCTTGCATCAGGAATTCAACTCTGGCCATGAGACCAAGTGCTGGTAACTCACAGTGTTTTGCAGTCAGCTCTAGCTTGTTTCTTATTTTATCTGTTTTGATTTGATCATCTCTAAAAATAATCTGCAATGCAAGATACTGCAGTGCTGAATTCCCCAGCTGAGCAAGTGGAACATGTTGAGAGGGTTTTTTGGATCGAAGTCCTAGGAGGGCAGCCAAAAGTGAAAGTCAGGTTAAAGTTCAGGAGTATCCTTTGGATACAAAAAGTAACAGCACACAAAAAGCTGTTGTTCTCATGAGACTTTATTAGGTGCTGGAAAAGCCAATGCAAGTTTCGGACTCTACTGCAGTTGAGATGAATTGGAAGGAATACAGAATACCCTCTGGGATCATACAGTGTCTGGGAAAATCTAGAGGAGTAGGAGGTATTTAGAGCAATGGTCTCAGACACAACAAATGAAATCCTCTGCCCACGAAAGCCATATGTCAGACTGGCTGAAAGTTCCAGTGCCCAAATTCTGCTGTTATAACATACTTAAGATTTCTTGTTGGGTCATTATCAGTGAGCATATGCAACAACCCAGAGGCCTGCGAAAAATGTGAGGAATCTGCTACGGGGGGAGGAGAATTGTATAGTTTTGCTAAGGATAATTACAGAAGGCTTGAAGGGAGGTGTCAATCTTCAGAGGTGTACAAGCAAAAGTATGAATGGTGGATCCCAAGCCCTTTTTGAAGCATTCTTAAATAGGCACCCAAGCACAATGAGTTAGTGTCAGCTGGAGCTACAGCCACGTGTACACTCCATGGTCATACAGCCATTTCTCAGTAACAATGTTGGACAAGTAACAGACAGTGAAAGCTGCTGTCTGAGATGCTGGGAGGCACTGAAAGAAAAATACAGAGGATGTTCATGCTTAGCATTCCCCAGCAAACCTTCTCTGGAAAGTGAAGACCATAAGACCTAGAAGATGCCAGTTTCAGACCAAGCAGCAACTGCTGAAACCAGACTCTGGTCATGATGGATATCTATGTCTGTGTCTTCTTGCTACCAGTGTCGTTCAGATTTTACTTCTATCAACCCTTCTTCCACCCATCAGACCTCCCCAGGAACCCTGCAAGGCAAGAGGGCCTTCACTTCTTAATGATGTGTCCAAAGGACAAGGCAAGCTTGGTGCCTTGTGAAATCCACCCTGACCCCTGAGGTGCCTTTGAAAGTGGTTGAAATTTCAAGGTGGGCAGCTAATTGCAATGGTTAGGAAACTTCCAAAAGAAGATTAAATAACCAAAGGCTTTTCTTTAGAAACTAGCACAATGTTGTGACTCCTTTAGTTTGTCCTAACAGCTTTTCTTTCAAGTGAAATCAACTTGATATATGTCTGCAAAGGACTTGGTTCAATCCAAATCCATACAAACAGTGCTTGTGTTTCATGTTCCCTCCCAAAACATATGGAAAAGCAGCCAGCTCTCTCCTTGCCCTCTGCTTCCTTTTACCCACCAGTATCTTTAATATGTTGATGGAAACAGAAAAACATTTTCTCTTTGGAGAGAAGCCCCTGATGTTCAGGGTGACAAGACTTCAAACAGCTTCAGAGAAGAAGTAAAAGATAATCATGGTAATCCTATGATTCCTAAGGTGGGAAAAGATCTCCAAGATCATCTAGTCCAACTGGTCACCTACATCGGCAGCTTTCATTTTGTGCACCATCCCATGATGAGATGCTCAGGAGCCTGCAGGTGATGCACAACCTGCACTCAGAACTGGCTAGGAGATACCCAGGGGCCTTCCCACATACAGGTGAAGCAGAAGCACATCCTGCACTTGTGCTTTGCTTTTGGACGTGCTGTTAGATTCAGACCTCATCTTTACATCTTTAGCTCTGCTGTTTCCAGCTGTGGTGGCTTTGAGAGGGGTCAGTGACATGGCCCAGGCAGAAGGAGGAATAAAGTCTGAGCTGTCTGTCGTTTCTGGAGATCTGTGGTGCTTCTCCTTGTGTATCCTGCTTTCTGCTGATTTGATTTTGTCATTCTACAGTGACAAAAACAAAGACACTTGCATGGTATACCAGAGTCACTCAGTTTTACAGAGTATCCTATGCAAGTGGTTACTATCCATATGGATCCCATACCTACGTTTAGTGTATCAATTACAGGTTAATTGTAGCTTTGCACTGTTTTGTGGGGCAATAATCTGATTCCCGAGCAGATAAACCAGGAAAGCAAAGGAATGCACAGTTCAACTAATATTATGATTCATAAGTCACTTTAGAAGCAGTTGTTTTACAGCTTGAGTACATGGCATGAAGGGAAACTGTTGTTTCTACCTGGGTCCTAGCAGATCTTAAAGCTTAGACACCTGCAGCTGTTACAAACAGCCTTCTGACTGAGTGCATGCTGCACTTCTTGAAATGCCATGTTAAATGCTTTGTGATAAAAAAAAAAAAAAAAAAAAAAAAAAAAAGAGAAATCCAGAATGCAGCAGGTTGTTGTTTTGCTCTGTTTTGAACTCCTTCAGCATTCAAACCAGGGGTTCGGTGAGATCTGTTAGGGCTTTGTTCCTCTTCTTCAACCAGCCGGATCTCCTAGGTCATCACAGGAGATCCTAACTCAAGGCTTAAATCTCTTGTTGTGTGAGAGCTGTTGAAGACCAAAGCCAGAGGCTGAAGGCAGACTTTGTTCTGTGACAAGGATTTCCTCTCCCAAGCCTGGATCTTTCATGGCTGAAGTGATGTCTACATGCACAGGACAGTGTTCTGCAGCTTTTGTTGGCTGGAGTTGCTGTGTCAGGGTTTATGATCTGGATGCTTGCATAGTGACTTAAAAATTAAAAGTAAATTACAGAAGGCTGTAAAAAGAAAAATGCCCCAGTTAAACTATTGTTTGGTTTTAAAACTGTCCTGTTTCCTCAATATATCGCAGAAACCAGAAGCAAGGAGAAAGATTGTAGGTCAAATTAAACATTTCAGGTCCAAGACTTTGTGAAGTCTGTCTAAAGAATATGAACTTTCACTTCAGGATTAGTCTGAAATAATTTTGTGCAGGTTTTTTCTTTTCATGGAAGTGAAAAGGAAAAGACTGTCTTTTAGTTGTTTGATGCTATAAAGTGTGTGTGCCAGGCCGCCTGTCTCCAGCTGTAGTTCAGCCTGGGCGTGAAGACTGAAATCCTCCCTGTAGCCTGAGCCTTCCAGAGCAGCTTGTCCTTGGGGCAATGCAGTGTTCCATGTGGGATGTGTGTGGCACTAGGAATCCTCATTGAGGTGTGAGCAAGCCGGATTCTCAGGGAGAGGGAGGCTATGGGTGGCATCGTGGGTTTCTTTGTTGCAGGCTCCACCCTAGACCTGGGGTAACGTATGCTCGTGTCCAGGCTTCACCCTTGCTTTGATTCAGTGTATTTATTTATTACTCATTTGTGGCTTGAGCACGTTTCTCAGTCAGTACTGTGTGCTGTAGCTGCACAACTGCCCAGCCTGTGTCCAAGCTGGTGGCCATGCTCTCCATGGCCTGCTTGGAGAGTGCTGGCTCAATGAGATTTTGGCAGCAAGCTCCACTACATGGTATGATCAATTTGGATGAGAAGATGAGGCCCTTGTGGCTGCTGGCTCTGCAGAGTTCAGTGTGGTTTGGTCTATGCCTACACCCCTGATAGGAGAGCATCACACATCCCCCGCCATGTGTGCACATGGGAGCCTTTGGTAACCACCACATCTGGGAATGCTGCATTTGCTGACTTTAATGTATTGTTTTTTCTTGTGCCTTTCCTTGGCATGGCACTCGCAAGAAAAAACATCCAGCCTGTAGCACCTAGCATATGCTGCTGCCAAAACTTGTCTTTCATGGCCTCCATCCTACTTTGAAACTCCTCACTCTACATTCTCAGCATAGAATAATAGAGTCACTGAGGTTGGAAAAGGCTCTCAAGATCATCGAGTCCAACCTACTGTGCAGCCAGACTAACCTGGCTTTCTCTTGTTTGCACATCTGCTTCTTGCTCTCCATCCAGATCAGAATCCATCTTGAATATTGCTTTCATGAATTTTATACCCTGGGTGACCTGTTTACAACTGCCATCTCTGCTTCTCTAGGCCTGCATGGCCTTGCTGAGTGAGCTTGTTGCCTCTTTCTGAACCTGCACCTTTTTGAAGTTCTCCCCTTCAGTACTTCAACACTGAGCAAGGACACAAGGCTCTGACAACCGCTGCCTAAACTACTGAGTGCTTTATGACCCTGGAACATCATGTTACATCTTTAACGACGGCCTTTAAACTGAGTCCACACTGTTCTGAGGGTTGCAGAATGCTTCAGGAGTGATGCATGCTACCTGGCTGGAGACTCATAGGCATGAGATGGGGCTTGGTTTGGTGTTTTGGAGTATTAAGTCTCCCTCCTCACATGGAGCTGGAGGGAAGGTTGAATCTGTGGAGATCTGGTGGAGGAAGGAGGGAGGAAGTGGGAGCAGTCACAGGAGAATGAGATGGGGCAAGGGCTGGACACCCTTCTTGCTCCCAAGTCAGGATCTTAACCCCAACCTTGTCAAAAAGATCATGCAGGTGGCCCTGAGGGCCAGTGTGCCCTATTGTGAGCTGTGCCCTGCCAAAACCTCTCGAAATTGAGGAGGAAACAGCAAGGCTGCAGTTGTTTCTGTGGAAATCTCAGCATCTCATTCCAGCTTGGAAATGACAGCCTTCTGTAAGCTCAAAGCCTGAATAGGAACAGTATTGGTTAAAAGAAAATGGAAACGCAAAACAAACAAACAAAGAAATCAGTTTGTTGTTTGGAAAATGTCAAAGCTCTTTAGAATCCTCTGGTTTGAAGAAGGTTTATTTTTTTTTCCCCTCCAGAAAAACAAAAACCTTAAATTGTGGTTGCCATATTTTAGTTTTGCTCCATTTTCACTCTGAAAAGTGTGTTAATAAGCATTTCTTTGTAGCTCGCGACTCGCTTCCAGATGTGTTTATCCTGAATGTGCTTATTGGTTCCTGTGTGCTGCTTAGTCATAATGAGCTCAAGAGGGAGCGTGCTATGTACTCAGTTTGGAGGATATTGCTGCTGGAGCCACTGCTCTCAAATACTGCTGGCTGCTGCACGATGGGCTCGAGACATCTTTGAGCTGCACAAATATCCAAATATTTCTGCCTTAGGCCCTGGTGATCCCTGAAATGTGTGCCCTATAAATGCAGCCAAAACCAGTTTTTTTTCATTCAAGGGATACAGAAAGACCTGAAGTGGGGACCTTGAGAATCTGAATGTCTTCAGTGCTTTGCATTTAAGTTCTCAGCACCGAGGCACATAAATAAAGGGCTTTGCATTTAATAATTTATTATTCTGTCCAAGAAATGCACGTGTACCTTTACCAGAATTATGTATGTCATTCAAAACACAAACACACAAATTGCTGGAGAACAGGCAGACATTAACGGCTGCTGTTCTCCCTGCTTCCTGAATGGCAGCCAGTAATCAGCGAGAGAAATACAATTTTCTGCTAAATGAATGTTTTGCTTGTGTGTGTGTGTGTGTCAATATACACAATCTCATGTTTTTTAGCAGTCCAAGGAAAGAATGGAAAAGCTTAAGTGCTGTAGGTGTGGTGAAGCATCTTGCTTGATCCCCTGGCACTGCTAAATACCAGCTGTGTTTCTCCCTTGTCTCCCAGAAATGGAAAAATGAGAGCAGAAAGTGTGAAGGTTTGGTGCTGGCAAGCTCAGGTTGGGGTAGGAATTTCATGTCTGGTCATGGAGCCTGTGTTCATGGTGGACTTGTGCTGGCAAGGCAGCAAAGTAAAGGATGCTTAGTGAAATAAAGCAATCCCAGTCCTAGAGATCACTTTTGAATATTCCTCTAGCATGTAAAAGGTGATGGGGAAGCTTCCACGTGACCAACAGAGATTTGGGTGCCGCCTAAAGAATTTCAACCTAAAGCTTGCTTCAGAAAAATATCTGGGGATCCTCTCGTGAAGCTTGCACAAAAGCAGGTCCAGCTGTTGCACTGGAGCTCAGGGGAAGCTCATTGACACTGTGCTGTGAAGGATCCTGAGGCTTGGCAAAGAGGCCTGTGTGATGGGGCCAGAGCCCCAGGGACATCTCCATGGCCTTGCCAGCTGTATTCACCCTACAATACATAGAGCAGAGGCAGGGAAAATAACACTCAGGACTGCTCATGTGTTTGCTAGCTGTAGCCAAAGTAAGTTCTGGAAAGCGTAGCAGACATTCGCAATTCATTAGATACAGCCCAGGGCTAAGAAACCCGCTAATGGACCTTCCCTTCCATTCTCCTGTTTCTGATGAAGTCCATCTTCATAAGTCACAGGGAAAGTCATAAAACTGGTGTCATGATCCCAGTGCTTCAGCAGTTGAAAGTCAATGGAGAGGCTCTCGTTGACTTGAAAGTGCTGTGAGGTTAGAGTTTGTGTCTTTATGGGGGAAGGTGAGGGAAAGGGAAATGTAGGGGAGTGGGACTGCAAGTACTCACTAAAACTGTTCCTTTTTTTTTTGTGTCTCCATCATCAATGGATGCAGTTGCTGTTGAGCTGCTGCCAGACCATTTCATGCCTCCACTCCTGCACAACAGTCACCTTCTCCCTACAGGAAAATGGGGGGCTCTGGTTTTATTCCATATTTTCCTGATGCCAAAGTCTATGTAATACCAGGTTGTGTTTTCAGTTTTCTTTTTTTTTTTCCATTTTGATCTCACAAATGCCTCTTGGGAAGGTCAGTACATCTCCCAGTCTACCACTCTGTTGTGTGTGCTTGAAACTTGCAAAACTCAAGGAGACCTCCATCAGTCAATTTGATCATCACTTCCTTGTTGAGGCTTCAATTGCTGGAGTGTTGGAGAACATTACTGATAAACAATAGATGTCTGATGGCGACGCTGATTATTTTCCTGGTACAAAGGCTACTGCATCCTATGTGATAATTCCTCTTTCTTTTCCTCCTTGTTGGCTTTGTGCTTTAGTGATTTATTTGCAGGCTGGCAAGTGTCCATGGCCCTGTAGGAAATGGATGTCTGCTATTGTGTTTGGAGGGGCTATATAAACGTGTAATTTTCCCACTGCATTAATTACAGGCCTTTCTGCCTTGCTGGAGCAGCTCCATGTTTTCCCTGCCCTTTTGGTTTGGAGACAGAGAGTTCTCCCCACACTGCTGCCCCTAGCTGTGGGTATTTATTGAGAACCCCAACTCTGACATCTCCCATTGTGCTTAAGGCAGAGTGGCAGAGTTAAGGATCAGGTCACTCCCATATGCCAGCTTGGCTTGGCCTCAAATACTGCAGAGTGGAAACTCATTGGTCTTTCTACCCGATGATGATAGCTCCAGAAAAGCAGCATAGCCAGGTTTTCTCCAGCTATTCCTCCCACTGATGCTTTCCTCTAGAATGAAAATGGTTTGCCCTGAGAAAACAGCTTCCTTGTTACGGAAAAGCAGTTGTGGAACTGTTTATTTTGGAATAGCTGTGCTGCTCTCTTCCCACCTCCAGAAGACAGATGTTGCTGAACTTGGAGCAAAGAAATGAAATCCAAGGCAAAGCTCAGGGTGGTTGTATGGGATTTTGATCAGGAAAAGGCCAGAGGGAGAAGTCATACTGAGATACTGCCCTGGCTCTATGTTTGCTTGCCTGGCATCAGCCAGATTTGGTTTTAGAGCGTTCAACCTGAATGGATGGGAAAACTGAGTGTATTTCTTGTTTTTTTTCTGACCTAGAAAGTGTTAATGTCCCCTGAAGAAAAGTCATCTTAGCAATACAAGTGCATGCAAAGCAAGGAACAAGCAGAAGCAAAGTCTGCTTCTATTTTAGAAAGCATTGCTGCCAATGGGAAGGCTTGGTAATGAATCACAATCTTTTTTTCTTCAGCTGTAACTCTTGGAGAGAAGAAAATGGGACAAATTTTTGTCAGATCATGTTATCTCCATAAATGGACCCTCCTTTAAGAGAGCAGCTATGAGTGCCCAGATGATCACTGTCATTGAAGAGGTCACATCATTTCCAGCAGGCTGGATGCACCAGTGTGTCCTTTGGTTTGTAACATGGACACCCCATAGCTTCCTATCGAAATGCAAGCCCTGCTGCAATTTATCTCATTTTTGCCTGCCAGAAGTGAGTGTGTTCATTGCACAGGGTATGTTGCCAAGCACAAAGCAAGTCAGATCTATCATAACAACACAGACAGCGCTGGCCAGGGCAATCTCTTGGCCAAAGCACAAGTGTCTCTGGTTTACAATTACTTCTCTCCTTTGGCACTCAAGCCACCCAGGCCTCCAGGAGGACAGAAGTTTCCTGCTGAAGGGAAGTTGCTAGAGGCCAGACAGAGACAGAAAAGAGTGAACTGTGCTCACCACTCTCTGCTGATGGGAATGGAGAAAACATGCCTCATGGCTATGGAGTCCTGCAAGGACAGGGTAAAGCCATGAGCCAGGTTGGTGGCACGAGACTGGGAGGAAGGCAAGGATCATTTGTAGGTGGACATCCTGGGATGCAGTTTTCTGGGGGTGAGTTGCATCCCCTTTCAAGTGCTGTTGTCACAGTCCTGCTGGAATGTGTCTCCTTGGTCTCTTTGGGACTGTATAACAAACAGAGTTTCTTCCAGACATCCCAGAGGTGGAGATGATTCCATTCAGATCTACATCAGAATTAGGAAACTAATTGTGTTTATTCTGCCTCATCTTCACAAATCTTGCACACTTGTCATGATCTCTTTTGCAGTCAACCCTCACAGCATGATTGCTACACAGTTCACATGTTAGCCAAATACCTGGTTTGGCAAGATGGAGCCTTGTGGGCTTTACAGGACAGTCATTGCAAACCGGTGGTTGACATCAGCAGGCTGAGGCTGGGACACCTCCATTAGCTGGGTTTCCCTGAGAAAGCACCCAGCTTGACAGCGAGCATTTCTTGGGTCAGTCTGTGGGAGGCTCCCATTACACATGTGATATATCCTCACAAAATGATGGGAGTCCTCCTGGGAAGGGAAGGATGCCCTGATGAAATCTTCAGCTCATCTCTTTTGAGAAAGACCCCAGGGAGAGAAAGGTCCCTGAAGAGGATGCTGCAGTGCTCAGCAGCAGGGAAACCAGGGCTTTTCTCTTTAACAAAAGCCCTCTTCAGAAATTCCTTCTACACCAGCAGGAAGGCATGGCTCACCTCTGCACTGATGGGGCAGGACACTGAAGGACCTTAAAAAGCTAAGCTTTGTTCATGATACTTCTGCTGCTTCTATTACCCAATGAAGTGTCATGTGCAACCAGTGCTGAGAACCATCCAGGACAACAGGTGAGATCGCTGCCTGCTTGCCCACCCTTCTTGAGGTGCAGTAGATCCATCTCTTTTTTTGTTTCAAAGAGCTAGAAGGCAGAAGTGCAGGAGGCAAACTGCAGCTCTCATGTCAAGCATTTCATGACATGCTCTGCACATCCAAACAAAATGCAATTTTGCATCTGAGTATCAAAAGCTAAACAGCAGGCGAGACCGGGTTAACAGCCAGGGCACGGCTGTTTCTAAAGCAACACCTGGGGAGCTGTGAACACAAACACCATTAGCAATAACAGAATCTGTGCACTTAACTCCCTACTCTTCTTTAAAAGCATCAGCACCCAGCAGCAAGCATCCTCCACTTGATCTACCTGGTCCGGCTCCATGCTGAACATCCATGCACAACCCAAGGAGATGGACTGCCTGTTGTCACACTGGAATTTAAATCTCATCCACACCCTTTTCCATTTTTCTAATTCTGCTGTTTCTTTTCACACACCACACATGCATCCTGGATTCACTTATGTACTAGAGCTGCCAGGGAATTCACAGCCCTCATTGGTAGCAAGAAGGTACTGCTGCCGTGCTGATCCCACCACCAGTGTTTGTCTATCAGCCTGCAAGCAGAAACAATGCCATCCATGCCCACCTTGGCCACTGCAAAGGGGGAAGGACTAAATGCAGGCCAGAGTTAAGATAAAACATAGGAGGGCAAGTGTGCTCGGCTCCTGGGGACCCAGGGAGGCTGCAGAAAGATGCTGAGCAGAAATTATAATGGGACAGCACAGGTGGTGAGAGGAGTCATAGAAACATCCATTATTTATATACTCTCTGCTGAGAGCTCGCAGTGAGTTAGGATTGGTCAGGAACTGGGTCAGGATGAAGGGGGATGAGGCAAACAAAACCTGAAGTCCTTGAGCAAGGCTGCTCCAAGCCTGTGCTGGTGGTCCCAGACAGTGCCTCCAGGCACCTCCCTGCAGCCACAGCACCGTGCTGGCTATGACCATGTACGTGAGGAGGGTGCCCAGCAACACACTCTGGGCATATACCCGTTAAAAGACCCACGTAAATGTTTTCATCTTGTCAGGTTTGGAGGTAACAGAGTATGCTGCTGCTTTGTTTGTGCTGTGCAAACACGGGCAGAGACCCAGCTGATGGAGCTGGGCTCCCTTGCCAAGAGCTGAATGGGAGGCAGTGCTGATGGTGTCCATCGTGGCTTGGAGATGCAGTGAGCCAAGAGATTCCTGCTGCTTGCCAACCTTCCGCACGCTGGTCTCCCTGTATGCTGTCAGGAAGGGTGGGTTCCTGCATTTGGTAACACCTGGTGCTCATAGATGCAGAGCAAAGGTTTTAGTTTTGCGTGATGAATTTGTGTGAAAGCCTGCAGAGAAGGCCTGTGGACCTGGCATGGCATTGGCAAGCTGTTCAACTGGGCAAGTGATGCTCCTGAAGTGTGTTTAATCACCCAGGGAAAGCAATGACCTTATCTTCAGCCACAAGGACTGTAAAGCAGGTACAGGTTTGACTGTTGTTCTCCCAGGTCTTAGCAAGGGCTCTGGTTATCAAGCCCCAGGGTTCAGCTTCAGGTCCACACACTGTGGTCCAGCTGCTTAAACACTGTGTGCCCACCTGATAAGCTGTGCTTGCAGAAGCAACAGCCACATCTGCACCTGTAAGTGCGTGAGCTGATGGGTGCATCTCAGCTTGTCACAATGAGCTGCCATGAGGGCCTGCAGCTGGAGGCTGGGCTATTGAGTGAGAAGGTTTTGAATCCAAGCAATATCATCGTCACTGGTATGTCAACCCACAGTAAGACTTCACCATTATAGAACAGAACTGTGGAATCATAAAGGTTGGAAAAGACCTCTAAGATCTGGTCCAGTTTTGAAACCACCCCACTAAACCATATCTGCAAGTGCTGTATCTCCACATCTCTTGGACACCTCTGGGGACATGATGTATTATTTTTTCAGTATGTATGAGTCCTGTAATCCCTCTCAGCCAGTTTATACACAGAGACTACAAGGTACACCAAATCCCTTTCTCTAAACAGATGTCTAAATTTAGCTGCCTTGAAAGTTACTGGGAAAACTCCAAATATTGTAGTTAAAGTGAAGAGCCTAGGAAACACAAGAGTGGTAGAAAACTGAGGCAGAGTGTGCAGTGAGTGTTGGGACCTGTTGGGACTACTGCAAACCATTGCAAGTAGCCCTACAAATGCGCACTGAAGGATTCCTTGGGCTCTTTCAGGGCTGCTGGTGACAGCCATGAAATAGGGAAAATATCACACTGGGCTGACAATGGTTCCCATTGGGTCTGGCCAGGTGTTTTTTTTCTTAAGGGGGACAAAAAATGGGCGCTCACACACATTGGTATAACGATGTGAAGTATTTTCCTCTTCAGGAGGCCTTCCTTGCTATCCAATGCCTTCCTTTTAAAGAACGGTGCAGAAGTCAAGCAAAGCTGTGCATCATCCAGAAAGCATGCAGCACTCAGCCGCCATGCCTGAGGATTCCTAGAAGCCCAGTGCTGCACGGATTGCTGAACCAGGGCTCTGTGGGGAAGCGGGGCACGGAAACAACACCGGGGGGTTGCAATCTGGCAGCGTGAGCTTTCCACTCAGAGCAAGAAACGTCAAGGAGAATTACTGAGACGACTGGAGACTTAGGCTGCAATTGGAAACAACTGCTGTTCAGAAGCAGGCTGTGACTACTCAGCCTCGCTAATCAGATTTCGGGAGATGCTCGGCTGGCTTATACCGGAGTGCGCCCGCTGCATGTTTTGCTAGCAATGCTGTGCTGATGGGGTCAGTAATTCAGAGAGGAGAGGGCTCCCACTGGGCGAGCCTTGCTCTGCATGGATCTCCGTGCCAGCAGGGACAGCCGCACACCCAGGCCAGCACGCAGTGCATCGCTGCACAGCTGCTCCAGCGCTCCCACCCTGCACAGCACCCTCCGAGCAGAGCTGCTGGAGAGCATGGAGCAATGTTTGAGTTGAGGGAAATGGGGGTGGGGGGGATCTTCTGCAGGAAACGGAGGTTTTAATTAGCAAAGGGTTGGGTTATTTCGTGTGATATGCTCGAGACCAATCCCCCCAAAGAACAAAAGTCTGCTTGCATTTCCCAGTGTGCTGTTAGATCGGCTTCCGTGAGCTCTGCTGTGCTCTGGGCTGTGCTGTATATGGCACTTCTATTTTTAGAAAGCACGGTTGCCATGACAACGCCGTGTATTTTTTTTGTTAAATATAGCAGCTGTTGCAGGGAACTCGTGTCCTTCTGGATGTAAAGGCTGCGTTTCTGCCCTCTGACAGAGCTCGGGGTATTAAATGCAGATGAGACAGGAAGATTAAATAAGTGGAAGCCCAGAAGAAACTGTGGATCTGTAATTACACAGAGGGGTTTTGAATGATGCTGTGTGTGCCTGCTGCTCCAGAAGTAACCCTTTGCATTAGAAATGTGTAGGGACAGCCATGGGGAGCTCTGTAGGAGTGCTTCACAGCCCTCTCTCCCACTCTCTGCGATGCTCACCGATACCAACCAAACCCCCTGCCCTTCCTCTGCACCTCCCAGCACACGGGTTGGTGCTGGCTGTGCTCTGCAGGGCTCGTCCCACAGGGAGAGGCTGGGGCTGCCAACAGGGCTTTCTATAAGATCAGGAAGGAAGGAGCCTCTTTTGGGGAAAGCGAGTCCTGCTCTGCTCTGCCCTGTGTGGCTTGGCCTCAAGCGCTAGGTGCAGATTTGGGCACTACAATATCAGAAGGACGTAAAGCTCTTGCAGAGCATCCGAAGGAGGTCTATGAAGATGGTGCAGGGTCTGAAGGGTGAGATGTAATGAGGAGCAGCTGAGGTCCCTTGGTTTGTTCAGCCCAGAGAAAAGGAGGCTGAGGTGGCCTACATCTCCATCATGGCAGCCAGCACTTTGCTCATGATGGCACAATAGATCTCCCCAGGGGGCTTTTCCTCCTTTCCCTGGAGGAGGGCAAGGACGAGGGAGCTCTTGCTCTGCCAGCACCATTTTGCTGTTGACACATTTTGCTGTTGCCTTCCCATTTCAGTTGGGTCTCCACCATTCCACAGGCTCCAGTACAGATGGTATCTATATATGGTTGCAGCAATAGCTCCATGCATAGGAGGTAGACATCTTCTTAAAATTAAATTGTCTTTGCCTCATTAAATGAAAAAGGCAACTTAGATACACAACAGGACTTAAGGTCCGTGGAACTTTCTTTAAAAAGGGAATGGAACAACAAACAAAGAAAGAACAGTTTAAATAATCCACAGAGGTCACTGTGACCAGGACTTCAACTGGAATAACATATCTCCTGGGTTCTTATCTTTTCCGTGGGCTATTGTGAGTTGGATCTATTGCTGGGGATGTTACTGCCTTTATGAATTCAATAGGAGAAATGTTGCCTAGGGAGGCAGAACACGGCAGGGAAGGGCTCTTCTCTTGCACACTGCAGGCACAGACTCTTACGCCAGCCATGCAAGGGAAGTTTGAATGGCAGGTGGGTTGAAGAGGCAAGGATTTTGGAGGCAGTATGATGCAGTCAGATGCTGTTTTTGCTACTAGTGAGCATTCTTCCCTCTGCTGATCTGTAGTCTGATCCGCCATGTTCATATTCCTCTAGCTGATGGCACAAACATGAAGCCATCACTGAGAAAGCACTGTAATGCCTATAATGAAGGCGGGAAAGGCTGCCGTATCAAATATGAGGACTTCTCTGCATCCTTCAGGGAACACGTTGTCAGCCATTATTGCCTGTAATATGTAGCCTGAAGCTAAAAGGGAGGTTTTTGGCAAAGATTTTACAGACAGCTTTGCTGAATGTGGTCCTGAGTGGGTGGACCTAAGGAATAAAAAGTCATGTAAAAGTCATGCCCCACAGGGTGTGCTTTCATAGAATGATAGAATCGCTGAGGTTGGAAAAGACCTCTAATACCATCCAGCTCAATTGCCAAGACATCACCTCTGTGCCCACTAGCCCTGGTCCCTAAAGTGTCACGTCTACACTTTTCTTGAACACCTCCAGGGATGGTTATCTTATGCACATTCATGGGCTCCTTCTTGGGGATGCCCTTGAGTTGTGAACAGTGCCTGGCGTGGCGAGCGTGATTTCTCTCATTCCTCACACAATGCACTTGTGCCCCTGAGATAAAAGAAGAGCCACTGCCAAGGTGCAGGAAAAACTCAAGTTTGTGGAAAGAGGAGGCACATGTGGTAAAGGGTGGAAGTAACAGGGCAGAAGGAGCTCAGCCAAGGCTGCCAGCAGGGTCCCTGCTGGCCTGCCCCATGGCGCACGGTCCCCTGCCTTCTCTTTTCTGCAGAAAATCCTCTGCCAGTGCCAGAGGCTGAGCTTCCCCAGGAATGTGTATTTATTAAAACTTCTGCCTCTGCTTATGTGTCCACTTCCCTGAGCATTACGTGATCACGTCGGTGTTTATGCTCCCCACTTTCCCCCCATTGATTTATGGGCTTATTATAATCACTCCATTGTGTTTCTTCCCCTCCAGGCAGCGTGGAGTGGGCAGCAGTCCTGTGGGTTTGGTTCTTTTTTTGTTTGCTTTGCTTCGCATATTTGCTGATCCACCCCTTGGCCGCGTGCAGCAGTTTGTGTGAGGAAGTGCCGTGGAAGTGGCACGTTTCAATGTGCCAGTGTGCCAGAGGTGAGAAGGATCTTCCCCCCTACAAGCATGGAAGTGAGGATAGACAGGCATCTCAGTGCCTCTAGAAACATGCTCAAGGTCCCTTGCTGTCAAGCCAGCCCCTAATTGGGAATGACACATCAAGCGTGCAGGGAGGCTGAACAAACATCGCTGCTACAGTGCTATGCTAGTGCTCAGTGCATTTGCCAGGCCTGCCTCAGCAGCCCTATCAGTAGAATATTTCTGTGCCATTTGGGGAAATCCACTGAGATCAATGTCTATTATGTCATTTTAGGGAGAAAGCACATAACTTCTGCTTGAGGGAGACCTTCTGGGCACTGAGAAAACAGAGAGAAAGTTTACAGCATGAGGGTGTAAAAAGGAAAAAATAGTCTCCTGTTCCTGGACTTGGCTCCTGGGACACATGGAAGCAGTGCAAGGCTCAGGGTGGCTGATGAATCTTATTTGGAAAACGTGAGCCCACCAGGGAGACCTTCCTGCGGAGCAGGAATGAGGAAAGAATGGCAACCAGATCTGCCCACAAACTCTGCTGCAGCTGAGGTTTACGCCCTCCTCCCTGAATCAGGAGCAATTTCAGCAGCACTCATGCCTGAACCAAAGCAGTGGGTGGGAGGTCAGAAATCAGCAGGCTGACTTTGCTGTAGGCTCACAGCCCTGCTTGCTTTCAACCAGTTCAAAACCTTACCAGTGATGGAGACACTGTAATTAGCCATGCTGGTGCCTCCAGTACTTCTAGGTATATGGGTATTTTTTTAGTTCAAGCCCCTCCAAGTTCCCAGTTTGGTCACTTCTGGACAGTAATCCAGGCAAACCGTGGCTTGCACTGTTGCTGACATCTCCCTGCTCCCGGGCAGCACAGGGATGTGAGGCCAGTGGCTGTGCCCAGCACTGCATGGAAATGGCTTCTCCCAGTTCCTTCACTTTGATATATTCTTGGATGTGCAGCCCACGGATTTTCACCTTCTTGAATTTCAGCCCGAGCTGTGCATTTGTCCAAACAGGAAAGCCTGCCCTGAAATCCAGACGTGGCCACACAAGACAGACAGCCTTTGTCTTGCTCATGTTACCATGCTCAGGAGCAGCTCCACCACCACAGAAAGTGCGGGGGGCACTGAGGGGACAGAAGCCAAAAACTCTTCTCAAATACAGTGACTCTTGAAGGCAGCTGCATCTCTGGAGGAGAAGCAGGAACAGCTGGAGCAAAGGAGAGGCCAAGTGAGATGATGCCATTAGGATTATTTCATCTCCCTATTGAACGGGAGCCCAGAGCTGTCCTTTTGTCAGTGAAATCCTCCTGTGTGGGGCTCTTACACCATCGCAGGGCAGGAGCCACAAACATGTGCAAGCCCTGGAGAGCTTCCCTTTGGGAAGGACAAGATGTTCCAGCAACCGGCCACAGGGGATGCACAGCTTCCTATCTGCCCTGTGGAAGGACACAGTAAAATCACGGTGCATCAGGCACACAGTTTGAGTGAAGGGTGGATTGAGCCATCAGATATCATGTTGGGAAGATTAACTGAACAGAGTCTTACTTGAACAGCATTTCCCTTCCTCCACGCAACCCCAGTGCTTGCAGCATCTTTGTTGGCTCCACGTGCAACATGTGATGTCTAGAAAGGTCTTGGAAGAGAAAAGGTGTTAGACAGAGGTAATTATTAGTGGTAATAAAACAACTGCAGAGAGGGACCCTGCTTGGACTGCATTACAAAAATGCAGTGAAAACACCCACATCTGCAAAGTAACCTCTCTGCCTGCTCCACCTTGTCTTTTCTCCTCCTGTGCACCAATTACTGGATTCATCCCACTTCACATTTTTCTTTCTCCTCCCTGAGATTCGGATCCCCTTTCAGTGGTCACAATATGCTGCCATTGTGTCTTCCTCCTACCTTGTCATGTGAAAAGAAGAAGGAAGAATAATAATTCTTTTAATCCCTGTGAGCCCTTCGATGCCTTTCACTGTGTCTTCTGAGCCAAAGGCCAGACAAAGCGGTAGCACAGATGCATAGCTCAGCTCCAGTTGCCAAGACAGTCATTAAAGACTGTCGGCTGGATGCACACAGTGAGGAATAAGGGCCCCCTTCTCCCCTCCTAGGGCACGGCAAGCTTCCCAGCTTCCCTCACCCCCAAGCTTCTCCTTTGCAATGTTGCAGCATCTGGTGCTATTGACCGCAGAATCAAAGGTGGAGCTGGGGGTCCTGCTTAGGAAACTCAAATACTGAGAAGCATGGACAATCCCTGGCATGTCCTGTGTTCAGAAGTTGCTTTGCAATACCAAGGAATCCTCTGCTGGTCTTTGAAGCCTCTGGCATGCCTTTGCATTAAGCTTTATGCTCAGAGAGCACAGGACCACGCTGAGTGCACCAAGCCCTGCGCCAGCTGAGACAGCTCATCCCCACCCCACATAAAGTAACATAGGATCCATTTCATTTCTGGCAGCAGTGGAGGGGAAAAGGAGAACTTCCAAACTCTATAAATCAGCTGCCTCTCAAATTGTGTGGGATTAAGGAAAAGGTGCAGAACAGAAATTATTTCCTTGGGGAAACATGTACCATTTCATTTGCGCAGGAAAAATAATACTCATTCATTGTGTGTTTCTTCCAGAGTCTTTAAAAAGAATTAAATGAAGGTTTGGATTAAATGAGGGGTTAGAGGATACAATTATGAGTGTGGTTTCTCCGAGGGCAAAGCAGGAGGAAGAAACTCCCCTCCTCCGTCATATTCCAGAGGTTTGTGCTTGCCCTAATGCTGAAGTTCATTTCCTCTACTGTTGTGTTGGTAACTCCTCGTCCCCCCACTCTATGCTCCAAATATGTAGAATGAAATGTAGAATGAAACACCGGAACAGGCCAAATATCAAAATCTGATAAGAAGCAGTTTATGATTAGCTTTTAATTTGAATCCCACCCAATATGGGATGCTATCCAGGGAGGGCAGAACATCTCCATCAGTCTTTGTTGCCAAAGAATGTTCCTGTGCTCCAAACCCGGTGTCAGCCTGCAATTCCTGGGATTTGGCAGCAGTGACAGCCCTGAAGAGGGGCAAGAGCTGAAGTCAGCATTCCCTGTGGTCAGGCTAGATTTGTTGTCACCATCCTTGAGTCCTGGGCAGCCCATGGAGCTTGATGCTGGCTGGGGGACCACGCTGTGCTCCAGGGGTACTTCTGTGCAGCATGGCTGGTGGGACATCCCTGGAGAGTGATGGTGGGATGTCCATGAAGTGAGGTTGATGGGACCTTGACACAGATTGGTCAGTGGGATGTCCACACAGTGAGGTTAGTGTGATGCAGCACGGTCAAAAGTCATGCGGACATAAGAGCCACCTCCCCATACCTCCCCAATGGAAAAAGGGAGACGAGGGAGGCAAGGTGCAGTAAGGTTTGCAGAGAGGTTTTGAGGTGCTCCTGTAGTGGGTGGGCCCAGTATTGCTGAAGACTCCGATCTCACCACGCTCATTTAAGACAAAAATGACAATTGTTATCCACCAAAATATGAAGCAATAATCAATACAGACTTCTACTGCCAGCTGCAGTCCTGTCAGCACCCTGGCATGCTTGCAGCTACAAGCATTAAGATTGCAGCGGGGAGAGACAGTGGGAGGAAGGAGGAGGCCTGCAGAAAGGAGGGCAGCGAGGCAGTGATGGGAAGGAGGCTGTTTCTTCTTACCTGGACACACAGTGGGGCACCATCAGGTTGGGGTGCTGCCGTAGGGGGAACTGGGGGCAGGCAGTCAGCAATGAGCATGGGGAGGAGATGGATGGGTGTCACTTTACAGCTCACAGCCAATCCAAGTGGCAGGCACTGGCAGCACTTGCTCTTGTTTGTCGAGGCCATCTGCTCCAAACAACCAGCAGAGCAGCAACTCAGCAAAACGTGGCCAGAGCCAAAATGGGAACTGGTGCATTCAGCCCCCTGAGGTGTCCTTTGTGCAGTCCCAGGGCAGCAGTGGATGAAAACATCTCAAGCAGTGGTGATAACCCACAGACTAGCAAAGTCCTCACTACTTCTGATCCCATTGGGCCATCCCAGGATGGATCCTTCCCAGAGCGATTTCTGGCCAAAGAACACCACACACCTCCACACCCCAGTATGAGGTCTGCAGCACCCACAGCTCCCTGTGCTTGCAGGTGGCACGTCCGTGTCTGCCTCCTTCCCTCACCCCTGCTGCCTGTGCCTTTTCGACCTGCAAGGACTCCATCTTAGTTTGCACACCAGACTTGGTGCTGACAACCCCAGCATGAGGTCATCAGCTTTGAAGAAGAGAGGGAAGTCCAACGAACTGGTGGATGCTGCAACCAAATAACACTACACGGAGTTCCTGTTGTCTCTTTAAACTAATTCAATCACTGAACTCTGGGAATTCTGAGTGGGTTGTCAGGACTTCTGTCTTCTCGCTCTCCAGCACATGTTCAGGCTGTGGGCTTTCCTGCCGCCTCCTCTGGAGGTGCTGATGATGTCTCACATCAGGAGCAGAAAATGCAGCCCAATCTAATTCTCTCTGGCTATTCTCTCATCTGAAAGCATCATTTCCCCCTTGTACAAAACAAGCATGCTTAGCTTTACACAGTTTCAGCATCTGAGTCGCCTGACGGCTTTAGAAGGGAGTAAACATTCATCCTGCTGACACGGCAATAAAACCGGTGCATCTGGAAGAGAGGAGTCAGCAGCAGATGTGCCCCTGCAAACTGCTCGCCGTGATGAATGCTCTTCCCAGATACAGCTAATCCCTTTTCTCTTGCTCCTAGGCCTCCTTAGTCTCCCCGTGATTAAACAACTCTTTGAAGACATCACCAGAAGTTATTTCTTCCTTGCAGGAATGTCACTTGCTGAGTTTGTAGCTTTGGCTCTGGGCATAAAGAGCCAAAATTCTTTTTGCAAAGGAGCTGAGGGAAAGCAGAGTCTGGGTACTCTTGTGACACCACTGTGCTCTGGACAGAGCCTTCAGGGGCCACCAGCGCCTCCACCAGAAGATCATGGCCATCGAAGGGTAAGGTCAGGGCCACCAGTAGGTCAGGACCAACACTTGGGAAGGGACTCTGGTCTGCTCAGAGAAGCAGAGATGAGTTTCCAAGGATCTGCTGCTGGTTCTTGCCCCAGGAGGAACCAGAGACAGGTATTTTGTGCAGGGTGCGGCGCTCCATCCAGTTCCTGGGGCGGAGGAGGCAAGTCACCGTGGATGGAGACTAGCAATCGCCTGAATATTCATGTATCAGCAGGCAAGCTACAGCAGGCCCATGTTACAAACTGCTACCCAAACTGCTTACATTCATAAATGAGGGAAATAAATAAACAGATGCTTGTTAATTGACTTAATTACCCACCAGCAAACAGGAGACCGGGAGCACATCAATAAAAATGTTTTAAAAAGCAGCTCACAGTAATTCTTTCCCATGTGCAAACCGTGCCAGTCTCTTCTGTCTACAATAGACTTCCCAAAGACAAGAAATGGATTTCCATTAGTGGGAAGGAGACATTGTAGTCTGACAGTTAAGGCTGTGGCCCAAAGCAAAGCTCAGATTTGTTCCCTCTTCCCCAGCTGTGGTCTCACTGAATCCCAAACTAGGCCAGCATTTATCAGATTACCATGGCAGAAGATATGCAAACAAGCTTCCTTAAGGAAGAGAAATCCAGCAGAAGTTTTCCAGCAAGGAGCAGATACACGGGCAAAGGAATCAGGGCTGGGGAGCTCTTAATTATTATTAGTGATTTTTTGCTCTCTTTTCAGAAGACGTGCTGGTAAAAGGGAAATGGAAAAAGTCCTGTCTGGTGCTGCAATACAGCTGTGGCCTGCAGTGATGACTCCTGACGGGTCTGCTGCTCAGAACAGATACCCTCAAGATGAATCAGCAAGAAGTATCACTCAAGCTGGAAGCTTGTGGCCAGACTTCTGACCTTAGTCCTGGGATAGATGTGTGGGTCCTGTGCAGGTGACGTGTTCTGGAGGCACCTTGCTGAGCCTGGGAGCAGGGGTCTGTCCTGTAGCTCTGGGGGGAGAGCCGTATCCCTGTCCTCCAGCTTTTTGCATGCCTCTTATACCCCAACCAGCCTCTCACAGGAGTTTTCTGTTGGAATCTAGCTCCTGTGACCACCTTTGACCAAGATTATACAAAGTAAAAAATGAAAAAAGCCATGCCAGGCTTTGAATTGTGCAACAACCTGAGTTGTAAACTAACTTCTTTCACCTTCTGGAAGTGATTCCCCTCGTATGGGTGCTGCATTCATCATTGCACATAAAAATAACTACTGCAAACAGCTTGGTGCGTGCCAGCCAAAGTACCTGCCCCCTTCCAGCCTTGTTCCCAGCATGTTTTCTGTGAGGAAAGACCAGTGTGGGTTCCCTGGGGACTGCTTGCAATCAGTCCCAGTGCCGTTACCTGTATCTTGCAGCCCCAGCATGTAATGAGTGCCCCAGGGCAGGCAGGTTATGAAAGATGCCCCATTAGCATGCCCCTCTCTGCCTGGTTGACGTCAATGTGACTCAGTGTAATCAGGGGAAAATGCAGAGCAGGATATGAAATGCTGGGGAGAGCAGGCTTTTGGGTGCAAAACATCAGAGGTGGAGCAACTGATAATAAGAGAAGAAGGAAGATTGCCTTATCACCTGAAGCTGGCAGCCAGGGTGAATTTCCTCTCCCAAGTGCAGACTATGCAGACGTGGGTGATGCTCTGCCATCGCTTGGGTCCTGCACATCCAGCACTCGCCACAGGCATGTTGCTCAGACCCAGTGGCATGTGGATTTTAGAACACTTGAGGATAATTTTATGCCAGGATGCTCAGATGCCTTCATTTTGCACCTAGGTTTTGAATAGACTGAAGAACAGCTTAGTAAAGGGCCAGAACATCTTCATCACTGTGATGCTGCTCATACAACTGCTGACTCAGGGTAAGGAACTAGATCTCAATCCCTAAACCCCTCTGGAGCTAGCATGTAACCTTTAGGGCCCACCACACATGAAGATTGCATATTGTGTCAAAAAAGACTGTACACCCTTAAACTTTGCAATATTTGCTAACCTACCTCCATCAGTGGATCTATTTCTGTTTGGAGGGAGGAGAGAATAAGGGCACTTCTTTTCCTCTACCTGAAGAGCAGATCTCAAAGATGGATCCCAGGCAGGCTCGAGAAGCTTTTTTGAAATGCACACGAACCCAAGCTTGTGTTTATTAACAAGGCCTCCTGATTTTTTTTTCTCCTTGAGATCACAGTAGTTGCTGAATATGAGTGACATTGGAGACCTGGATTAGAAGCAACACTTCTACTGTTCTGAACTGCCTGGCCAGTGGAAAGAACTGTCAGGAAGTGTCCCCAGGGCCACAGGGATGAGCTGGAGCCAGGTCCTTTGTTCCCAGCCCTTCTATCTCCTCCCCAACAAGCAGCACAGTGGGGGTGGGGAATGGGAGGTTGTGGTCAGCCCACAGCAATCTCTCTCTGCTGCTGCTTCCTCTTCACGGTTTGAGGTTGGAAGGGATCTCTGGAGGTCATCTTGTACCACCCCCCTACTCAAGCAGTGCCACCTAAAGCTGGCTGCCCAGAACCACATCCAAGCAGCTTTTCTATATGCTGTATCATAGAGCTCAAGGAAGTTTAATGACAGCTCCAGAAGCTAGGCATGCCTTGCTGGGCGCCATCTGGCTCTACCTCTCTTTCTGTGCCTGGGAAAGAGAGAAGAGGCTCACTTGTGGGAGTGGAATCATGGCACATCCCTTTGGAAGCACTACAGAGATCCGCTGGAAGGAACAGAGCAGGCTGCAGTGGCCGTGGTATGACCAGAGTTGCAGTGCTGTGGTGATTGGCCCTGCTCAGGGAAGCCCATGCATTTTGGCTCTGCAAAGAGGCGAGCTGCGCTGCCAGCCTTGCACGACCAGTTTCCAAGCCCAGCGTATCTTTCAGCAAGATGTGCAGTTTCACCACCTGCTCCTTTAGGTCTCTGGTTGCCACTTTGCCTATTTGTCGGCGTGTTTGTTTGGCTTTCTGAGATGCGCCTGTCCAGCTCCTCTGGCATCCAACATGCTGCTGCCTGCCTCGTGCACGCTGCAGATTTGGGTTCCTCCTTGGAAAGCATTCACATAGCCAGCTATTTTTGGAACAGAGGCATCTATTGTCTTGCGCTGCTCCCCACTGGGTTGAGCTGACAGCTGCCAGGCTTCCTTCCCCCAGCACCCGCTCCTTTCCCATGGCACGACTCCTGTGTGCCCCACAGCATCTCCCAATATAGTTCTGCTGGAGACACACAAGGCAGGGCAGAGCCCTGCTCCCATTTTGTGAAAGCCCTGAGCCTGTGTCTGCGGTAGCTCAAATTCAGGCATAGCCCCTGCATTAGGCAACACTCGGAGAAATTGCTGAACAAGCTGGGAGCTTGCACGGGGCGCATGTTCTTGAGCTGCCATAGCATCATAAGATCATTAAGGTTGGAAAAGGCCTCTAAGATCATCTTGTCCAATTCCCAGCCTCCGCTCCACCATGCCCACTGCCCGCGTCCCTCAGTGCCACATCTCCACAGCTCATGAGCACCTCTAGGGATGGTGACCCCACCACTCCTTGGGCAGCCACTGCATCACCGCTATTGACAGTTGGACTTGGTGATCTTAGAAATCTTTTCCAACCAGAATGATACCATGATTCTGATTCCGTACTTTGCAAATCCTTCAGCTACTGCACGCCCATGCATCTCTCCTTGCAGCATGGTGGGTCAGCACATGCTTCGGCAGAGCCACCAGCAGAGCTGCAAAAGCAGACACCAGCAAGGGGAACACACAGAGCCATCAGCTCCTTTCCACCTCATGTTCCTCTCCCTGCAGTCAGTTCCGCATCACAGGAACAGTGATTTCAGCACTGATGGCCCCTTAGAGTGCTAGAAAAGTTTCATGCAATCTGTTTACTTTTGAACATATGCTGTGTTCATGCAGCCTGGAGTCTTGCTGCCTCTAATAACTTTGGGTGTAATTTCCTCTGGTTTGATGCCTGGGGCACTGATTGACACCTGTGGAAACAGGCCTCCGAGGGGGTGCAAAAAGACTTTGCTCCCCTGGGGTAGTTCATTTACTGCTGCTATTAAAAAAATTGCACATGTTGGTCCTGAGGCACAGATCCTCCATGGGAAGTCACAGGAAGGAGATGGGAGGAGCCAGGAGCATGCTGCAATTGAACACCTTAGGAACCTTAAGGAGGGCTGAGATGTCTGCATCTGCATGCATCTGCATGGCTGAGTGTATAGAGCTATAATGATAGACACGTCTGCCTCAGAGACAGCAAACAGTGCTGCCAAGGACGAAGACTCTTCTCTCTGTCTCAAGGATGTGAGGTCTTTGCTGCATCTGGAAGCTGCATGGGTGGATGGGAGGTGTGCATTTAACACACAGAATCTCTCCTTGCAGAAAAAAGAATAGCACAACATCCCAATTTTTCTGGTCTTCCTTACTTTCTGAGCACTGCTCCAGAATAATGCCCCAGGAGGGGCTGCTGAGCCCACAGCTCCATGCCACAGTGCCCTGTTGCATATGCCCAATTCACCAGCATGGCTATAGCATCTTCTTCCCCAAAAAACATATCCTAAAATATAATAATTAAGGAAGAGCACTACTTAGGGGCTGGGAAAACCAGTTGTCGTCTTGTTTCAGCAAGAGCTGAATGCTCAATGGGACAGAGTTCTTCCAGCACCTTTTCTGGTCTCAGCAAAGGAGTTTGGGCTGTGATGTGCGCCGTGAGCCAGGTAAAGCTGCATTCAGCAGAACTGGCTTTTCAATGTACGTATTAGCAGTATATTTGCAATGTAAATTAATAAGTGCCATCTGCTTACCTCTGATGTTATGAGAATGTTGTCTTGTGACTGGCTATAAACAAGACAACATTGAAGAGGTAACACCTGCTGGTACATATTACCGCAATTTATTTTCAAACATTAGAAGATTAATTTGGTTGGAAGAAATAGGTATAATCTCCTCTTGCTGTGTATTAAGTGCTAATGAGAGGCGCGTGTGGGATTGCCAGGCGATATCCCGGAGGAAGGATAGAGCACATGGCATGCCAGTGCCTGGCTGCTGCAGATCCACGGGGATGTTTGGCTGGTGAAATGTTGCTGCTTGTTAGAAGTAAAGCTTGCTGCAGGAGTGTGTTGATTTCAGGCAAAAATGAGGAAAGAACAAAAGGTGGAAACATCCCTTGTTAGCCTTTGGGAATGGGACGGTCTGAATTTTCACTTCAAAATCATGTCCGGCTTCTGAAATGGAAATTACTGTAATGCTGAGGCAGAGACAAAATCCTCCCGTTTTAGCAAAATAAAATGCTTCTTTTGAGCCTGGACACATTTCCCCCTGGTTTTCAGACTAGGAAAAAAATCTTCAGTAATGGATAGCAAGATCAAAGGCAGGGATGCTTGCAGACAGCCTCCCATCACACCTCTTTGTGTCCCTCACTCCTTCTGTGGATGGGCAGCACCACTGGGCAGGGACTCACAGGCCTGGGGTTCCATGCCTGGCAGCAAGCAGGTTATGAATTCCAGCATGGCTGTATAGGTATTTATGTAGGCAGTTGCTGCTTTGGTGACTCGCTTTTGTTTCATGCTACCTGAAGAACCTCAAGGCCAGCGGACGGGAGTGTGGTGGTGCCAATGTGTCTGCATGGGAGCAGCAGCTTTCCCCATTTTGTGCAGCCTGCAGGCCAGGAATTGCCCCTGATGTGTGGGATTAGACCTCCTACCCAATCCCCACCCCAACCCATAGAGCCGGAAGGAGCCTTTTGTAGAGGGATGAGGAGAGGAAACTGGGAGCATCCCTAGGGTCAGGCTGGTGCTGTGGCCCGTATCAGGTAGGTGGGGAAGCCTGAGCTGTCTCCTGGGCATCCTCCTGGGCATCCTCTGACTCCCCCAACTCACCTGTCCCTCTCACCTGTCTCTCGCTGTCAGTCTGTGCCTCACTAGGCAATTAATTAATTAGTTAACTTTCTCTCATGGTGAACTACTGCTGCATTTCCTCCTCAGCTTAAAACTCCCAGTCTTTTAAATCACTCTGGAGATGTTCAGCTTGCTCTCTGCCCCTTGACTTCCCTCCCATGTCCCTCCCCAGAACCTGGGGTGATAGAGTCAAGGCTTAACAAAGCATTGCTGGTGACTCAGGCCTGCTGGTTGCTGGGAGTGGTGGCACATGGCCCTGCACAGAGATGGCACTGCAGGTGTTTGCATGGGGCAGCGCAGGCAGGGTGTGGTCAGGGGGATGCTAGGGCAGGGTAAAAGGGGCTGACACCTCCATCCCAAGGCACCTATGAGCAAGGTGCTACTGCAGCTAGGGGTGGGAGGGAAAGGCCCACGTGTTGCATGTCTCCCTTGCTGGGGATGCTTTTGGCAATCGTTGGGTGAAGCTGTGACCATGCGGCTGCTTTATCGAGCAGGTAGATAGGGCTGAGAAGAGGGCACCGTGAGCGTGCCATGCTCACCTGCTCTGTAGGATACCCTGCAATGCTGTCTCCACCCTGTGCCAGCGGTGGACTCCCTCACCCTGCCAAAGGTGCCAGCTTGCATGGAAGCACTGGGAGGAGACGCTGGTAATTTTCCACTATCCCCAGCACAGGGAGGCACAGAGCAAGCACTGAAAACCTGGCGAGGCTCCACCGCGGGTTCACACCTATTGCTTTCGCAAGACGTGCGATGATAATACCCTGAAAGGCAAAGAAAGGCCATTGCTCTGATTCACTTAGCATGCTGCAAGCTGTCCTCTTTTGTTCCCTCTCTTCTTTTTTTTTTTTCCCTTCCCCATGTGGGGAGCTGGGGGGGAGGTTTCGTGCTCCCAGGCTATGTCAGGCCATGCAGTGTCCCAGGTATCTTGACCCTGTCACCTTCCTTCTGCCCAGCGCCCACAGCAGACACAGGCTCTGCTCGTTGGCTGTGACAATTCCTAATTGCTCAAGATGGATTGCTGAAGAAAAAGCCTTCCATATGGTCCCCAGGATTTCATTTTTTTAATGTTTTTTCCCCCCCTGCTTCTACAACTGTTACAGGAAAAGATATTTTTCCCCCTGTTTGACATATATGTAATCTTCTTCTGATACACAAATGCCAGATGGCACTGCAAAAAGATAATAAATGTGTCTGCAGCCTTCAACAGCTAAGTGTGTGAACCTTGAAAATGGCTATGGAAGAGCCGGGGGTAGCTGGGCTTTATTTTTTTGGGGGGTTGCTGAAAACTGAGCGTTTCATCGAAGGTGGTTGGGTGAGCCTGGAAATGCTCTGTGTTGGAGCCAGCCAAGGATGCTGCTGGTGGCTCTGCATGGGCAGGAAAGCTGGTGGGCTCCCAGCATGGGGATGCGGCAGAAATATGTATTTATTCTGCTTGGATAAAGCTGTTTTTTGATGTGCTGGAAAATACGAACTTTGTGATAGATCCCAAATTCTTAGCGTTTTTATGATGCTGGCTTCTCCCAGTGAAGTTTTCCTGCCTAGCTCTAGTTGTGGCTGTGGCTGAGATACAACGCAAACCCTTCTAGAGAGCCTTGCATGACCCAGGCTGGGATTTACACAGCGGTGAGCAAATAAAATCCAGCTCACCTATGTTGGGAAATCCAAACTGCAGAAGGACATGGGTGTTAATACCACCACTTGGAAGGAGCCGCATGATCCAGTGAGCAGCAAGGAAAGCAGAAAGCAGATGCTTGAAACAAAGCTGGTGGCAGCCAGTGGATACCTTGCAGTCAAGTTTGGAGGGACTTTAGGTTGGGCGTTGAAAGCCCCGGGGAGGAGTGCTGTGTCCTGCCTGCTGCAAGGGTGGATGAGCAACGTGGCCCTTAATTTGATTAGGTGCACCATCCCATAACCATGTTACTGTATGTAAGTGTTGCTCAGTGCTTGATATGATTGCTCTGATTATGGGGATGAAAAATGACTGCCGTCTTGCTCTGTGCTCTGAGATAACCTCAGAAATGCATTATTTCCTTCCCAAACCTCTCTTTAATAAGCAGATACAAGAGCAATTGGGTTGCGAGGCACTTTTGGAAAAGGTCAGTGTTTTTTTTTTCACTGAAGCCATTGGGGAGGGAGGCCATCCGTCTGTCTTCACACATTCAGCTTCTTTTCTCATGCCAAGCCACTCCTGCTGGCCATGACTCAGCCTGGACTGAGCAGTGGATGTGCTTTGCTGCAGAGGTGGCCCATCCTCCATGGGACAGAGCTGGCTCCATCTCACAGAACCAAGGCTGCCCAGGGAAGACTTGACCTGCATTACCACAGTTTCTGAGAATAAATTTTTCCTAATATCCAACCTAGGAGCACCTGGGAAATCATGCAGCTTCTCTGCAGGACATGGCTGTAAGGTCATGGATGCCCTTCTCAGCTCATCCAAGGCAAGCTTGCTACATGTCTGTATCTGTCTGAGGGCAACCATATCTCTCCAACCTCCTACCAGCTGTCTCCATCACAAACTAGGGAGGAAATATTTGCTGGCTGGATCTCCATCCTGCAGCTGACAACATCTGGGCTTCTCCAGGGGTGGCCGCCAGGACTTGCCAAGGAGGCCTGAGGCAGATGTGCTGCTGAGTTAGGACACGTCTGAGCATTTGGGTGTTCTCCAGGCACCCGCAGAGCCCTGGCAAACTGGGCAGTGCGGTGACCCCAGCCCCTTCCTTTCCACCTGGGAAGCACTGGGCTTGCTGCTGCAGAACCTGTGCTCCCTCAGGGTTAAATAAGAGAGAAGGCACTGAGAAAGAGCCTGTGGTGCTTTTATCAGCTAAAGAGCTGTTGAGACCAGCAGAGCAGTTATTAGATTTGTCCCTAACACTTATTAAGTTCGAGCCTGTCGCTGAGATGTTCATGCTATTCCTCTATGTATCTGTGGACATGTCAGCCACACTGTGGCATATCCAATTATCCTGTCACCTACCCGATAAGGTGATCTCAAATAGTTTCTTTTATTTCTTGGAAAAAAAAAAAAAAAAAAAAAAAAAAAGGAAAGGAGAAATGCAGCAACAAAGGGATTCTGCATTTAAGACGCCATTCGGAGAACAGATGCACACTCTGTCTCCTTCAGGAGAGCACAGGCACGTGTATGTAAGTGTGCCTGCATACTAGCACCAGTGTGGGCAGATAACATTGCATCCCACACTTCTGCCCTTTCCATCGACATTTCCTCTTAGGTTCCACAGAGAGCTTTGCAGACAAAGAAGAAACAGATATACCTGTGGCTCTTTCAGCGTCCATTTTTTCCCTCCTGTGGTGCTGTTGAGAACTTGCCTCCAAAACATGTGCCCAAGTGGGCCATAATGCTTGTCTCTGTGCAGTGTTTGCTGCATGCTCCCCTGCTCCCCAGACTCAAGGTCCTTACCACCTGCAGAGGTGAGGACAGGGAAGTGCACGCAGCTTGTGCTCTGCTGACCTGTGTCTCGGTGACCCAAGCTTTCCAGCTTGCACAAGAAATGCCTGGGGCTTGATTGCAAAAGGCATTTCATTTCTAACAGGCAGGTGAATTTGGTATTTAACTTCCAGTGAGATCTAACTAGCCAGCCTAAATGCTTTTGCAGCCCTCACTGGGTGCCTATCTGTATCTTTAGGTAGAGAGATACGGGGGGAAATGTGGCTTTTAATAGCTCATGAGTCAGAGCGAGGCATGTCTGCACTGAGGGCGAGCAGCTGAACTGTTGCAGGGTGTGGATGGACCCAGGGATTGCTGAAGGCTCCCACGCCATGAACCATCCAGCCCGGACCTGGGAGGGCTCAACCTGAGCTAATCTGCTCTCCAGGTACCAGGAGCAACATGCAGTGCAATGGTTTGCAAGGAGACCGGCCTCGGGAATTTGAATGCTTTGTTTACCAGTATGGTCTCTGTTTGTTTTGTGTGTTCCCTGGGGAAGTCTCAGTTGTTCCCAGCAGTGGATCAGGGCAGCACATGAGACTGAAGGTCTAGTTGGATCAATGTGTCCCATATGGAAAAGAAAGTAAAAGTGTAGGGATGGGGATGGAGATTGAGATGGGCATAGGGAAGGGGATGGAGGTGGAGATGTGAATGGAGATGGAGATGGGGATGGAGATGGAGATGGGACACAAAAACATGACACTGAACATAGCTCGATCTGCAGCTCTGTTGCACTTTCAACATGACCTGAGCAAAACCCTAAGCCTTAATGCACATACTTTGCCTTTCTCTGCACTGGTGCTGTGAATTCTGCCCTCCCCTGCAGGCGTGTTGCGCATCAAATGAGCTGTCTGTAGCAAACAAGCCTTACAGAGATATTTGCTATTATTTCTGATTGTGTGGACTCCAGGGTAACTAATTATCATTTTTCCCCTTGATCAAAATAATAGTAGTTATCACAAAGATACTTCAGGGTTTAAGACAGGTTCGAACTCTTTTAACAGCATTTATTTCTGAAGAACCTTCATCTTTACTCTCTTTCATGACAGCTGGTTTTTGAGTCATGAGCTGGTTGCAATTATTTTGCCTCTGTAATTTCATCTTCCTTACACTCTTCCTGGCTTCAGAGCCACTGGAGGATGGTCACCTGTGTGGAGCCGTGCATGAAAATTGGATCCCAGCTGCAGGCAAGGGTAGGAGGAAGTGAATGTGGAATATTTCAATTTAAAGTGTGTTTATTGTGCATTCTGTCTCTGATTTGATGTAAAAAAATTTGCATGCAAATGACAGCAGATTTGCATCTCTCCTTTCATTGACTGCAGATGTTGAAAAAAAATATATTTGAGGGCCTTTTTTTTTTTCAGCTTTCAAAACATCTTAGAGGAGATTTTGGCGGCTGCCCTATTAACGCATCCATGTAAATCTGCTGACCTCTCCTGAAAGCAGCGAGCTGATGTCAGGGTGTTTACACAGAGGTGCTCACTGCAGCTCTCTGCAGGCTTTGCCTTTCCCAGATTTCCAGCATCTTTTGGGAAACATGCACTGCTGACAACCTTGGACACGAAACCACATCTCTTACAAAAGTACATTTTACATGGAAACATGTAGGAGAGTTTTTCTGATCACCACGAGGATGTTCGTTGCATTTTATAAGTTGGAGGTGGAAGAAAATGACAAGCAAGGCTCTAAGCAGCAAGGAGGCATCCAGAGATCCATCATCTTCCATCAAGCGCAGCGGGCACCAAGATCAGGGCAACCTTGGGCAACAGGGCACTGAAATTATTTTCCCTTCCCTTAAACTAGCCTGGCTGTTGAACCCATGGGACAACCAGCACCACAGGATGCCTGGGGGAGGCCATCTCTTCAGTGCTCCCAGTGCAGAGCATCCTGAGCAGTGGCTGCATTCCCAGATTTGATACAGAGGACAAATGCCTTTTCTTCACTCTGGACAATCTGCTTGTCAGAGGTTGTCAGAGAGTGCTGCATATTTACATACAGGCTGCATGCAGCAAATGGCCCTTCATTGAGTGCCTCTGCAGGAAGAACTCCTGCTGCAAATTCGCAGCCCCAGCAGCTCGAGTGATTGAGTGGGCACAAAGTGGGTCCTGAAAAACCTCTCAAGCAGCAGCTGATTTCCTCTGCTGATCTCCTGAGTAGAAAGTTTAGCTTCTCTTTTGGCTTGATGTATTCCAGTTACCTGTGCTTTAGCCATCAACGCAGGAATGAAGGACTTTCTTTTTCCTCAAAGAGTTTTTTTGACTAAGGGATCTGGAAAAATCACCAAAGAGAACAAAACAAAACCAAAAAAAACCTGGAACAGGTTGCCCAAGGAGGCTGAGGATGCCCCATCCCTGCAGGCATTCAGGCCCAGGCTGGATGTGGCTCTGGGCAGCCTGGTCTGCTGGTTGGCACATAGCAGGGGGTTGGAACCAGATGAGCACTGTGGTCCTTTGCAACCCAGGCCCTTCTATGATTCTGTGATTCAATAAACCAGCCACCAAATATAAACAGGAACAAGGCTGTTATGAACCAAGCTCTGCTGGGGCTGCTGCAACGCTACAAAAATTGGCAAAATAGTGCCCCTTCTGAGGCTGCCAGCTTCAAGTGAGATGCTATCTGTGCAGAGATTTTGTTAACATCAGCTCTGTATCTGTCTTGAACAAAGAGATATAAATAGATTTACACCTTTCTCTCTACAGATATGATCTTATATATAGGTGTGAGTGCACGTTAAGCGTGTGCACGCGTGTGAGTATAAAATATGTACATCTAGACAGAGCGATCCATCTACCAAGTGATGGGCCTATCTCGTGCTCATTCTAGTAAGGGTTTAAAAGGAATTGCCTAAATACATAATACATGCTCGGTTTTTTCTTTTTAAGAGATGAGTCAAGTCAAATGCTATGATATAAATTTTTAATACCCCTATGACCTGATTTTTTTTTCCCTCTTGTGCAAGGAAGTTAACAATATGAAATGTCTTTCTGTTGTCTCTAATCATGGGCCGATTTGATAAGCTGTAATTATTATTCATATTTGAGATCTGCAGCTAGGGAGATGCAGGAGGTGTGGGGGCCATGGAAATGTTTAGCTTTGTTATTATTTATTACTGCTATGAATAAAAGAATAACTATTAGAGAGATTCTGCCAAGTAGTTTGGGCTGCAAATTTAACTGGCTTAAAAACTGTTGCAATCCATTTGCATCTTATATATTCTGGAATACTCTTTAATCACGTTTTTTGGTTTCTTACTCCATCACAGAGGTTGTAAACCTGGAAGAAATGAAAGGAATCATTTTTGTAGGCCCTATCAAAATGCATCGTGCTTGTTGTTTGACCTTGGGCACTCTGTCTCCTTAGGAACACTGGAAGAAGACTGCAAGGAGTAGTCATATCACAGCTGCAGTTGTGGTTGTTATTATTCATCATCTTGCTAGACACAGCACTCAGTTTGTGCTGAGCAGAGAGAGCTGTGATCCCCGTTATTATCAATGCCCACTGCTTTACGAATGCCTCAGCAAAGGTGGGGGTAAGTGGGAAACAGCAAACAGCATCTTCAAGAGTTATATGTGCTCCTGTTGATTTCAGCACTGAAAAATCTATGTGTTACGGTGATTTCTTTCAGGTCTGGAACCAACGTGGCACCAACCAAGGCACAGAAACAGCTGTTTTTTTAAGAGTGATTAATTTTTCAAGTGATGTAAGTGCTTTGGTCTGCTCCATGTAAAGTCTTTCAAATCCGTGGGTGCACAGGTGCAAAGATATTGTTTATTTGTTCCTCTTACCCTCCTGGAGTCACAGCCAGAATTACCTTCAGTTATTATTCTATCCTGTCTCTATAAGTATAGACTGTTCTTGGAAGAAAAACAAATACATTTGAGTACCTTCCTTTACAAAAAACGTGGGTGTCAATTCCAGGAAAAATGCTCACTTAGAACTCATTGTTGTAGGAGACTTAGCCACGTGATGGCTAGAAACACCAAAAGGAAGAGCCCTGCAATGAGAGGCCATGGCTTGAAAAATACATGGTCAGTCTCAGTCCTGAAATGCCCTGTAGAAGGAGGAACATCAGCATAATGTTCGCAAGCAGTAGCCTGCTGCGTTTCCTGATGGTCTGAAGTGGAAAAAACTCCCGAGCAAATGCCTTCTTCAGGCACTCTGATATCCAGTCTCTACCCAGAGATCCATTAGTTGACGGAAATGTTGAAGATGACTGTAGTGGAAATGCTAAGTCACAGCTTGAAGCAGTGATGGAGCACCTGGTGGGAAGGCAGGGCCAACTCACGGGAGCTCAGCTGCATGCAATGCACCTGAGTGATTGGAAGGGCTGGAGCCACGATCCACCCCTTCCCAGACCTCATTTAAAGGTTGGCAGGGGAGGTGGTGGCATCTCTTGCTGGAGGTTCCTGCTTGTCTGAGGCGTTCTGAAGGTAAGCAGCTCTTTTATTTCTGCTTTCATGGCTGCTGCACTTGCATTTATCCTCACTTGCTGCAGCCTGGGACTCTGCTACCCTGCTGTCACTGCTGTGTTTTCCATCACGTTATAGCATTACAATGGCAATGCTATGCTGAGACAACCAGTGGGCTTTTAAGAAGCTTTAGATTATTTAAGAACAATTCATTAGGGGAATTTGGAAAAAGCTGTATAGTTTCAGTGTGTTTCTTTATTCTATTTCCTGAAGTTGGATCTTCTCTGTGATGTAGTCAAAGGCAATGAATTCATCTCAGAATGTAAGATATACAGATGCCTTCCAAGGAACTCTTGATGTTGTGGCTTTGCATCCCTCTGTTCATTGAAGAAGATCTTCCCTTTAAGGTTGTCCACAACAGTGTGATTTCCAACAACTTCTGTGTCCTGGATCACTTTTTTTTTTTTTTTTTTTTTTCCAGTGAGGTCTCTGCTAGGCTTAGCATCTGCTGGCTTTCTACCCCTTTTATGTTTACTATCCACCTTCACGTGGCACGGTCTCAATAAGTCTTCTGCCCTTTCTTTTGCCACTGCAGAAGTTTGAAGACGTGAGATGCAGCATATGCCATTTTTCCTTCTTGGAGATGAACAAAGTATATTGTTATGCTCAAAATGCAAAGCCTTTCTCCCCCATTAAATGTTTTCTAACTGCATAGACCAACCATCTGTTTCTCTTTCTCTTTTCCATCATTCAATTCTTTGCACGTTATTCAAATTAATTATCAATTAAGAACTGGAAAGACTGGATAATCAAATTATGGAAGGGTAAGATGGTCAAGGTACCTTATTAAGAGCCTCAAGGTATTTATTAAGACAATAAATTCCTGATCTTTCGCTTTAGAGATGAACCTTCAGCTCAGTAAGTAAAAGCAGAGTGACATGTATCTCTTCTTGGTCATTTATTTATGAACATAGGAAATTACATTGACTAACTCCCATTCCATTCCAGACTTCAGATTGTAATCTTCTCCTCTCAGATGTCAAACTAACCCAGATAACAGTACAGCTTGAGTCTCAAGACATTCCCTGGAGAGATAAGAGAGGTTTTTTTTATTTCTTGTGCTGAAGTGAAGCTGTTTTATAAGGCATGAAATTAGCTGTCCTTTAATTCTATGGTTATCCTGGAAAGGAGAGGGAGTCTGTATTTGGGGTGAAGGCTGAGTAGTGCTGGCTGCTGTGCCCTTGGGCAGCTGCAGGATTATGCAGTTTGGACCACGTTTCAGCATCCTTCTGTTGAGCAGTGCTCAGAGAGGGGAATTTATGAGGCTTGGCAGCATGGTTGGCATGTGGAGAGCGCCTGGGGAAGATGAGGATAGAGGAGAGCTGATTGTGCCCTGTGTGATACCTGAGAGATTCTGGCTCTGATCATCAGCACAGTCTGATGTGTCTAAACCTTTTCTGGAGTAGTCCCTCTGGCTTTTTGACCTCTTATTTTACGTGTAAACACATTATGTGTTTACAAAGGTAGCAGCTCATCCTCAGGAAAGAAGGCAGAGATGAACCAAAATTCAGGGCTGGAAGAGATGACGTGGAGCCCCAAGGGATGAAGATCACCTATCCCACTCCTGGTGACCAGGTTGCCACTGGGGCTTATTTGATTGCTTTCATTTTAAACTGGGGTTTTACTGATGGATCTGAAAACTGGCTTTGAGACTGTGCCAAAAGCACAGATGCCCTGTAAGTCCCCTGCCCTCTGGGGAAGTGTCTTTGAGGGGCTGGAGCTTCTATCAGTTGGGACCCTTCGGTCTCCTGCAGCCAAGAATATCATTGGGTAGTTAACACAAATGGCTGTCACCATTTTGTGCAGTTCTGATGAAAACTCACTTGCTTTGATATCATTCCATCCTTTTTTTTTTTTTTTCTTCCCCCCTCTCCTCCATTACCCCCATCCCCTGCAAAGCAAAACTCATCAGAGCCCTGTAGCCATCAAAGCCTGCAAAGCGTCCTCTTCACATTTCTCCTAACGCAATTGCACATAATTAAGCAGTACATTTACATGTCAGACTAAGCCCACTGTCCAAGCTGCTCGTTCTGCTTTGTGCAGCGTGGTGCCAGGCATCCTCCAGAAAGGATGCAAATCATGGCACAGAAGACATATTACAAGTGGCATACAAGATCTGTGCCCACTTTGCCCATTGTGTCAAGAAAACAGAAATGCTTGTCAAAATACCAGCTCGAGTAGGAGCTCGCAGCTTCTGAAGGAATAAAAGAACCATGTTGGCAAGCACAGGACTAGACAGGCAGATGTCCTCCTCTCCACCCACTAGAATTTTATTGGCAATTGAGTTAAAAACCTCTTTGCATATGAAAGTAACGGAGAGGCGCTGCTGTGGCCTTGCTGGCAGGAGACTTGGCTGCAAAACCAGTGAGACATTTGACAAGGAAGCAATATGTTAGCAACGTCTCTTCATCCGTGTTATCAGGGCCAAATTGCCACGGCACTTGCAGCCATGTGGAGGCATTAGATGCAAAGTGTTAGACGCCCTGCCATTCTTCCTCATCATTTTCTCCTTTCTCTCTTTTCCTTTTTCAGCGCAGCCTGGTCCTGACACTTCTTTTCAACTGTCTCTGGAGCCAGTCCTGCCTTGTACTGCTGTGTGTCCTTAGAAAATAAGCTGCCAGGTGCTGAACACCCACAGTTTGGAGTGATCACTCATGGTAATACATGGTTCTGTTTGTTTTTTTTTTTCTATTTTTTTTCTATGGAAGCAATTGCACGTTCATGCTTTCCTTTCAGAGGTCACATTTCCCACTGGATGAATGAGAGGAATACAGGCTGGAAAAGTCTTTCCTTCCATTGAATCCTTACAG
Organism: Centrocercus urophasianus; assembly: GCF_019232065.1. Taxonomy (NCBI): domain Eukaryota; kingdom Metazoa; phylum Chordata; class Aves; order Galliformes; family Phasianidae; genus Centrocercus; species Centrocercus urophasianus. Next base: position 824,529 of record NW_024884756.1, read on the forward strand.
CAGAACTTATAACCCAATTTAGTTTTCTCCATAGTCTTTAGATTTGCATGGTCCCCTGAATATCTGCAGTGGAAAGCTGAGTTCCCTGCAGCAGACTCAATAACCTTGCAGTGCCAAGCTATGGGTGTCTGCAAATTGCCACGTATTCAAACGTGCCTGTGGATCCCCAGTAGAAAGGTGCTGTAGAGCAATGCACAGCAGTCTGAATGAGCAGGGGAGTGTAGCTATGTCAGCAGTCTATGGGTTGGTTTTGGGCACCTGTGTATATGAAGTCTGCAGCCAAACTGCTGTTCTTATCAGGTTGGAGGGAAGGATGAGGAATGCTCTAGGAAACCTGCCCCGTCTCTCAACCAGCCATCACACCCTCCCAGAAAAACAAGCCTAATGATGCAGCAAGACAGAGTTTCTCCTCATCCCCTCCTTCCTATTCTCTTCTAAGGATCATTGGGTTTAATAGGAAGTTGCAAGCTGCTGGAATCACATTTTGCTGTCCGTACAGCTTGGAGATGAACAACTCTTTGATTAAGCATCAAAATATTATGGGAAATTTCTATATGGAACCAAAAGAATGAATCTGTGGCAAGAAAGCGGGAGGGCATCCTGCCACCTCTGCAAAGTCCTCCTGACCCTGGCACATGGACAGCACAAGCTATGCTAGCTGTGCACAGGGCAGTGTTGAGGCAATGTATAATAAGGCTCCTTGTGAAGGTGAACAATCTCTTCTGAATGAAACTCCAGTTTGTGCAAGAGGTGCATCTCATGCCCACCCTGAGCTTTGGAGCTCATCTTCCCTCAGGGCCAGCAGTGAGTTGGCATGCCATGGCAAGCAAGGCCCTTGGCACAACTGCAGTGTGTAAGCTGGAGATGCACACTTATTCTCAGGTTGGCACAGGTTGCTCTCCTTGCAAGTTTTCCCAGCTTGCCTGCCTGCCCCGGGTGGTACAGACACGTCTTCCTGCATCCCTCTGCTCCCTGACCCCTCTCTGGCTTGTTGAGTCATTGCTCCAGTCTTGAGTGAGTTCTAGGCAATTTCTAGGATGAGAAAGCTAGCTTTTCTCATTGCCTCAGGTGAGATTAAGCATCACGTTTTGCTGTGATACTGGGGACAGATTGGCTGGTTGAGAGTGCCATGGAATTAGTTTTACCATAACTATCAAATCCCACCTGGCAATTTCTTTCTGCTTCTCCCTGTTCCGCTGGTTATCTCTTCTGAGTATGGACTGGTTGCTTCTTGCACCTACGTCCCCAGCCCAGACACAGCAATCTCTTCATGTTGACTGAAGGTGTTGAAGTTGGTGTATCACCCTGCTTCCTGAGCTGTGGTGCACCTAAATATCAGCTGTTTGTTGTGTGCTGAATTGTATGCATACAAAATGTGCAACCCTTGGGCAAGGTCTAGGGTCAGAGCCCTTTGCTTCCTCCTTGGTTTGGGGAAAGAAGCCCCAAGAGCCTTGCTGGGCTCTGAGTTCAGCAGCAAGCCACAGGCAGTGCCACAGCAGGTCAGGCCCATGGCTGGCACCTGGATCACATGGCTGCAGCTGTGTTCAAGAAAACTTTATAGCAGGCTCATGGCTTTCTTTGAGTGCGTTTCCAAACACAGTCCTGCCAGCCAGAAATTCCTGGTTGCACCATCTGGATTCTGTGAAGGGAAAGAAACAAGGGTTGCCCTTTGAGATGTGGCAAGAGGAAGGAAAGAAGCTCTGGCAAGGGTCCCACCTTTCTGAGGTTGTCAATGAAGGAGTTCCCAAACGCTTCTGCCATTCCACTGAGCTTCTCCAAGTGCCTGGGCAGTGCTGCCAGGTGAGTCTTGCTTTGCTGCATACATGGATCCAATGGATTCTTATATCCTGCGCAGCGTGTTGCAAGGGAAAATGCCTGCTGAATGTTATAACCAGAGATGTTGTTTCTTGAGCTGTTGGTGAAGCTGTACCACTGTATTGCAGAGCTATTGTATCTATCACTGCAAACACGCATCCTGTGCATTTTTCCAGGGTAAGGAGTGCAACCACAGTTTCATGTTTTCATTTTCCAATTCTATGCAGTAATCGACATTTCTGTTGTCGTGTTTCTCCTACATTGCAGGAACACTTCCAGCCTGGGATCCAGGAACAGAGCACCTGAGATGTGCAGCCCAATTTTCTTTCTATTTCAGCCATATAAATTGCAGACACGACCTGAAATATCACCTCATCCCTCGGCAAATGGGCACCAAGTCGCTCAATTGTTACTCTGCTCAATAGGTTACTCTGCTCTCAAAACAAGGCAGGAAAGGGGCGGTCAGAGGTGTTACCCCTGCTCTGTGTGTTTTTTTTGCCTCAGGCTGGAAGGAAAAATATTATCTACTTCAAACCTTCAGATGAACGAGGAGGAACAGGACCAGAATCAGCTGCAGCAGATAGGGCTTTCCCAGGTATGTGCAGAATGGGAAGGTCTAAAAGTGTCATCTGGCTTGGGGTATGTTTAAGGATAGGGGAAAGGGGCTCAGAATGATTGAGGAATTTCATGTGAAACACAACAGTGAGAAAATCTCTTTCAACTGTGCTGGGGGATTTTGTGGTGGAGACTAATGAGGGGGAACATTCACTGCTCATACTTTCCCCTGTAGATGCAATCCTTAGAGAGGACTGTGCGAATCTTCTGTGTGATTTTTAGTCAGTAAAACATCTGTTAGAGCCTGGTGATGCTTCCTCCTGGTGCAGGTCTATGGTAGAAGCTGGAGTTCCCACAAATTCAGCTCCCAGTACATTTATACAAGATGAATCCATGTGGTTGTGCCTGAACCCTGAACATACTGTGATGTGATGGTGAAAAGGAGGCTCTTTGCGCAGGCCTATCCTGTCATGTGCAGGATCTGTGGGAGGATGTGCTTGTGAGGACCTCATCCAGATACTGTTAATGATGAGAATGGAAAAATGAGTCTCATCTCCACAGGATTTGACCCACAGGGTTGTGCCAAGTCTCCAGATGCTGACTGCTTAACAGGCTTTTGGGTACCAGACTTTGGCTTTGGAGATGCTTTAGTGCAAGAAGGCGCCTTCCCTGCATCCCAGTGGTTTGGAGAGGCTGTTATTCCAACGAGGCATAGCTTTTCCACCAAGGTGCTTGAGTAGAAATGCTGGGAAGGAAACCAGGAATGCCAAGAGATCTCTTGGAGTTAAGTTGGCTGTAGGATATGAAGCACATGTCTCTGGCCACTCTGGTTATTACTGTAATTCACTGCCATGCTGCTCTTCACAGTACAGAGCATGTAGTGAAACACAAGCGTATTAGAAAGTTTGCAGTTGATTTTCCATGCCCAGTCAAGTTCTAACCAAGCATGGGAACCTTATTTTCCACTTTCCAGTCCAAAAGTCCCACCCATCATAAAGCTATGCATATCCCCATCCCAATGGCCTGCGTTCAGCTGGAGCATCCCATCAGCATCTGGAGGAAAGCAGCTGTTAAAGCCCTCGGTGCAGAAATGTTCAATCATAACATCAGGAACGTGTGTGAATTAATAAAAGTGAACAGTAAATCCTTGCCATTTTCTGGAGGAAAAAAAAGGCCTCTGTCATGGAAAGCCATGCTTTCCATAGGCATTTTTGTATCTTTTTGTGCTTGACAGTTTATTTGTGGTATCAAAGGCTCAAGTCTCTCCTGATAATTTCTTCTGGCCAGGGAATAAGCATCTGTTCTTTCTGATTGTGGGTCACTTCTCTCATGCAAAGCTTGATTAAAACATGCATGTCAAGGTCAGAAATGAGGATGAACTTCTATTTTTCACCTAAAAAATAAAAACAAGAAGCTGTAAAAGAGAGAATAACATAGATTTGTAGTGGGGGTGCGTAGTGTGCTTTTGTTGTGAGTGTTTATGATGTAGAGAAGAGTCAACTGTAGCGTTCTAATGCATTAATTGCTCGTTAGTCACTAGGTTTATGCATTTTTGCCAGGAAAGAATGGAGATATTTGGATGAAAAGTGGTTTATTAGGAACAGCAGGAAGACTAGATGTTTAGAAAGGGGAGGGTGAACGCCATGTGGTTGAAGCATTAAAATAGAGAGCTCCAGCTAAAATAAAGTGTGCAGTTATCAATGGGGCCCTGAGATGGCTGTTGGTCAAAACCAGTTTTGCACATACATTAGCTGCTTTTGGAGTTCTTGGTCTTGGAGGTGACATGGCTGCAAAGTGCCGTGGCTTTTGGGTTGGTACAACCCAGGAGTGTGCTGGATTGCTCATCTGCTGCTTGCAAGGCTGTGAAAAGAACTGTCTTTGGAAGGAAAAAAGGCATTTCTGAAATACTTACCATATTTAAAAGGCACTTCTTATTTTCTTTCTGTAAAAGGGTGTATGTCTCTGGCCTCCAAAGAGAGTGTGGGCTGAACTCCATCCTCTTTCGTCTGTGTCCTGGAGGTGTTCTCAGCCCTGCTCCCTCCACCTCTGCACCTGATGTCCTTGCCAAGCACATTAGGAAGAAGCTCCAGCATACACCTCAAAGGTAGGTAGCTGCAAACACTGCTGATGAGCTGCCTCGGTGCTTCCCTTCTGCTCCTGCCTGAGATGTGAAGATCATTCCCCAAATCAGTCGCACTGAGGTCCCAGAAGAGGATCTCCCCAGGTCCCTCCCGTGCTGATGAGCTGCTCCAGCAGCACATATGGTTTGTCCTCATGTATCTCCCTAACCCTAGGATCTGCAGTAGCTAAGTGAGATACGGTCTGCCTATCTGAGAGATCCAGCAGAAACAACCTAGCCTGTGGGAATCAGTGTTCTGCTGCTACCCCAGTGCACTTCAATCAGCTGATGATTGAGCTTTGCTTTGCATACATATGAAAAGTTAACTTGAGCCAGTTTGCTTACCTTCCACACTGCTCACCCTGGCCAGCAGTGAGCTCAGAGCCAGATGATGTGCTGCATACACACAGGCTGCCTGCACCAGGGGCTGTAGCAATGGTCAGCAGGCAGCATCCCAGCTGCTGCTGGTGGGGTGCTGCAAGGCTGAGAAAGGAGAAAACTCCTTGCTGGGCTGTGTGAATTCAGCTGTGGGTCAGCATCCAGCTGGAAAGCGGGCAGTGCCCTCAAACAGCCAGCATGGATTAATTATTAAATAGATGGCTGCGGGTACCTCAGCCACAGTTGATACCATGCATTTTTAATCACAGCAACACGTGTTGCCACGCAGTGGGGCAGGTCATCCTGCCAGGAGATGCTGCTCTGCATCTCCAGCCTCCTGTGGCTGTCAGGGTCATCCTGGGGAGCAGAAGGGACCCAGGTGAGTGCCTCTGTTCATCCCAGGGGTCGTATCTCCTGCCTCTGTGATCTCCCTCTGACCTTTGCTTTTACAGACAGGGAAGATGATCCTATTGATCTTATGTGGATTATGATGTTCTGCACATTGCCCTGAAACCTGCTAATTGCACATGCGGCTATTCATAGTGTCTCAGAATGGGAGTCAGAGATTTCTGATGGTGAGGCAGATTATCTGCAGACATGTCCGTGGAGCTGAAGGGCATCGTTTGGGCATGAGCAGGAGCTGCTTGTGGCACTTCTGCATTTTTCCTTGAAGTGACAGTATGGAACATTTCAAAGTGGACATTTTCTGTCCAGTTCAGATGCAGCAGGCCTCCCAGAGAAGATGTAGATGTCCCATCCCTGGAAATATCCAGGGCTAGGTTGGATGGGGCCCTGGGCAGCATGAGCTTGTGGGGGCAACTGGCCCATGGCAGGGGAGTTGGGACTGAGTGGGCTCTGAGATCCCCTCCAACCCAACCATGCTATGATTCTATGGTTTTATAATTCTATGGCTCTTCTATTCTATGACTCTTTGAGCAGTGGAGTTCAGTGGAGAGATAACTGAATGTAGTCAGTGTTTGTACTGCAGTCCTGGTCAAACTGGTTATACAGTGTTAGTACAACTTGACTGACAATCTCTGTTGGCTCCTCTCAGCTTTTTTCTTTGAATGTAGGTACTAAACCAACCAGATAAAAGCTCATCTTCTGCTGAACAGTGCATTTGTTCTGCTACACTTGCTCCTTGTATGTCCATTGTAAGCTCTGTGTGCATCCTTTCCCTTCCCTGAGAAAGGAACTCTGTTAGTTGTATTCAGCAACTGAAATCTGGAGTAAAGAGCAATCTTATGTATTATTTTTTAGCTATTGCTACACAATTTCTGCTGCTTTTTTCTCTGGTCCCAGTTGCCTCTGGGTTATTCGCTCCTTTACTGACTTTTCTCTAGATGAAAGGAGAATCACTGGACTGATTTAGGCCATACTTGAACTCTTCAGTGCCAATAAATATGGTTGCAGCTGCATCAATCCATTGTCCTGAGTCTAAACTGCTGCTGCAGCTGTAGCACCTTGCAGAATAAGATATTGCCTCATCACAGATGCAGCCCACTGAGTCCCTCAGTGCAAAGAGGAGTGTATCTTTTCCATGCCTTGGGTTAAGTGTTCGCTAGCAACAGCCTGGAGCACTCATTCAGAATATTTTAAGAGCATCTTTCATGCTGTCTGAAACACCTGACAGTTCACAATTACTCCCTAAAGTGGGAGTAATTGACTGCAAGATTATTCTGTACCTCCTGAAAGAAAAGCAAAATGGCTGTGAATGTGACAGGGCCTCACATCTACTCTGTGGTGTTCATTGAGTCTTTTGGTGTAAAGTAGCCCATGCCATGCAGGTGGCACCAGGCAGCACTTCAGCACTGGAATTGTGAGCTGGAAGAAAAGGATCAAAGTCTTTGGAGGCTGGAAGCCTTGGAGATCTGTAAGAGCAGCATTTGTCTTCAGGCAGTGACTCCTGGAGATGGGTCTTAACAGGAAAAACCTCCTGTGAGAGTACCAGGGGAGTTCCCATGAACTTCAAAGGCTGGCTGCTGTGGTTGTAGGCTGCATGCAGGCCATGATGTGAGACCTTATGAGTAGTGTACAGTCATCTGAGATCTTTCCAATTGCTGGAAGATAGATTCCAGAGCCTCAGCAATACGTTAGACCTTGTCTGTATCTTCAGGATATTCAGACCAGCTTCTGATATACCTAGAAGCTATGAGACTGTTTTTTTCCCAGTCAGCTGCTTGCCTCCTTCCCCTAAATCATCTCTGAGTGTGACGTTCAATCAGACAAGGCTCATAAAGGATTACAAAACCTTGCTGAAAGACAGAATTCCTTGTAAAATCAAGAAGGTGTGTAAAAGAAAATAGGTGGATGTAGTGAGAGAATCAAAAGAGGAGTGTCTCAGCTGAGAAGAAAAACTTGTTAGTAGAGGTGCATGCTTAACATGGAAGGAGAGGCATTCAATGGTAAGGGTGGACAAAGAGAAAAGAAAGGATGCCTTGATGATACGCAGAGAAGGTAAATCACAAGCTGATCAGCTACATACTTTCTTCATCCAATGTGCCATTAGCCCAAGCAACCCAAAGCCAAGCATCACTGAGGGTAGAAGTGATGCTGAGATCCAAAATTGGCTTTGCAGAATCAATGGCAATGGAGAATCCTCATGTTTTTAAGCAAATAAAACTCGCTGGTTTTTGAAAGGGATCTGAGTTGTGATTTAACCTCTGGTTTGGTACAGGTTACCTGGTAGCTGTCTCAGGCAGGGCTTCCTTGGGTGCATCTTAAAGTAAGATGGTGCTGCTCAGAGAGAGCAGAAGCACTTGCTCCTGTGGAGCTTTGCACTTAGATTGACAGTGTCTTTGCCTCTCTTAGCCAGGCCACAAATGGTTATGCATGCAATCAAACGAGATGATGTGCTGCAGGATTGCAGGCAGCATCATGGCTCTTCGTGTGATGTCCTGTGCATGCTTTGAACATCCGACTCACAAGACTATGCATTGCTAAATAAACTCTTTTTACAGCAAAATATGATGTGTGAGAACTGTAAAGAGTTGGTTAGCCCCCAGAGTGGTAGTAAGGTAGTTTGCTGGACCTCCATGAAGCTCTGGCACTTTACGGCCATCCCATCGTGCTTTTTCTGAGGAGCATTCCACTTGGGCTGTCTTATCATCTCACCGAGGGACAACTTCTTGAGAACAAGCTTCTCTGCGAGGCACCTGTTTGCCTGGCCGATGCAAGTACACTTGCCATGTAGCACTCCTTTTATCTTAAGATCTTTCTCTTCTTTTCAGGATAATGCCTTTATTATATGATTTAAAGAGATAAAGAGTGTAAACAAGCCAGCTGTGATTTCTGTCACTTGGAAGGAGCTCTTACTTGGCCATGTAGCTCACTAAAAATGCTTACTCTGATTTTTTTTTTTTCTATTTTTTACTAGAGATAGGCCCTAAGCAATGCTGCTGATTAGAATGTGTGTAGCAGCCTTCAGATTTCCTCTGAGCTTCAATTTCTCCTTTAAAGCAGGTCATGAATTATTAAGGAGGGAGATTACCTTAACTGGAATGTATGTGGCTGTTCCATCAGTGAAGTTAGGGATCACTCTGAGGAACGGACAGGTTTCCCGTGGAGGTTTAGAAACCTGAAACTGTAAAGCTCTCCTTGCTTTCCCCACCTCTTACGGGAAGCCTGCAACAGCTTACAGAAACTTCTGCTCCTCATCACTCCATCCTGCTCTGGACTGGATAAAAAATCTTCAGGTTGGACGTTTTCATTTTTGTTTTTTAATAACTTCCTCCCAAGAGCTCTACTTGCTCTTGCATTATTATTATTATTGTTATTGGGTGGAAGCAAAGGTTTATTTTACCTTTATTTTTATTAAAATCTATTAAAGTATTTAATAGCCTTATTAAAATCCATTAGGGCCTCCCCTGCTTGCTGCAGAGTCCAGCTGGATGCAGCACTGAGGTGCCCCAAAGTTAAGCTCTTAGCAATGCTTTTTCTTGCCCTACTTGGCTTAAGAGTTGTTTGCTGGAGCAGGCCATGACCCATCTCAACTCTCCCATGAATAATTTCACCAGATGCCACTAGAGTTAAGGGAATTGGAGGGGATGAAGCATCCCCATAACTTTCCTGAGAGAGAGGTCACTAAAGTGAGGGTACAGGGATACACACCCACTGGAGCAGAATCCAGAACCCGCCACAGAACACCCCTTTCTGGTGGAGCTGGCATCCCTTCAGCTTCCAGTGACCAAACCCAAGGATGGACAGTGGAGATATTGCTGCGTACCCACTGTCCTTTCTCAGCCACTGTGTTGGAGCTGGCAGATATCTCATTGAGCTAGCAACACGATTTCCCATTTGTGGCAGCTGGGAGAGTTGTGAAAGTCAAGGAGAGAGCTTCAGACAGTGTTGCTTTCAACAGCTGGTGTATCAAGAAAGAAACCTCTGATTGCACACAGACATAATATTAGGTGCTTCGAATGTGTCTTTCTTCTTTCCCCTTAAACGTGGTTTGCAAATTCCACCTGCATGGGGGAACCGAGGAGGAGGGTCATGGTGACTTGGCTCCTAAGCAGGTCTTTTGCATCCTGCTTGCTACTGCATTAGGTGCCTGTGCTCCTTTGGGCAGGTGAACACCAATCGTGTTGCCCACCTGCCCTTTCCTGCCCCCCTAGGTTCTGGACAGGCTTTGTATTGCAGTGGAAATAAGGTACAAGACCAATAAATAAGGGCCAGTGCTGGCAGCACTGAGCCTCTTGCACGCCCCTCTTCAAGCACTCGTATGTCTCCACTCCAAACTCTCCAGATCACCTTCTGAATTCATAACTGAGATGAGCATTGGGCTCTGCATTAAGTAGACGCTGTCCCTTGGGTCTCATAGGCGATGGTAGGAACATCTCAGTTCCTGAGTTTATATTCTCATAAATCTTGGAGAAGGTGATTTTTCCTTTCTTTTTTTTTTTTCTTCTCCCCCCCTCTCCCTTCTTTAATTACCAGCCACAGGCATGGCACTGATGAACAGTACTGTGCCAGGCATGCTCTCCTTGTCTTGTCCTAAGCATGGATCCTGCTCTGCCAGCTATGCACCAGCGTGGCACTAACAGCAGGTGTCCTTGCAGAATTGCCAAAAACCCATCCCTATGGAGATTACTGAGGGCTCTGTTATGCTCCACAGGGTTGGCAACACAGTGACAGCAAACAGGACTGCAGATTATTTGCAACTCCTCTCCTTTGTACAGCTAAGTTGGCGCTAACACAGCGGTAGCAACATGGGATCCAGAGAGGACCCACGACCTCCTCTCTGCTAAATCCATTCCCCCCTTGGGATTTTTTTGGGAGAGCAAATATTTTATGCTGACATTGTCAATGGCTGGTCACAGCACCCTTCTGGGCAGCCTGTGCCCAACATCAGCCAACCAAAGGCTCAAGTGAAGAGCTACCAAGGCTGAAAGCTATGAATTATTGAGTGGCACTTCGTTTATGCTGCTCTACTCTGCACCTCGTGTGGGTGGGTGTAGAGAGAGATACATTTGACTGCGGGCCCATTTAGAATTACTTTTCATGGTTTTATGTTCTTCCTTTGCATTAAAGTGTTACGACACTGCAGCTGACCGCTAAAACCTAAAACCACCCATAAGAAAATATACATTATATGAAGCAAAGAAAAAAAAAAAAGAAAGAAACCCACAACTTGGAGAAATTAAGTACTCTGGAGCGAAGCACAGTATAAAACAATAGGAACTATTATAAATCACACCAGACCAACAGAATCAGCATACCAATATCTGGTTTGCCAGCACGTACTTAACTCAGATAAAAATAAACTGTTCTTGGAATGAACCCCTGCTTTGATTTGTATCTTGCAGTCCAAGTACACACAAGAAGGATGTAAAATCTGCTAATATAAATATCGCTGGTCTCAAGCTTTTATCAGATGTTTTGTACCAGGAAAGAAAAGGCTCTGTTTTCTGCTCAGGTAATTATTGTGTTCCTCTGAGCCAAGCTCCCATGTTTCCTCCTTTCTCAAAGCCGTAATCCTGGGTGTGGGCCCCACGCTGAATTACCCCAGTGCTCTGTGCCAGAGAGCATCTCCAAGCCCTGCACCCACCCAGGCTCAGAAAGGTTGGGAACTTCTAGAGCAAGCCTGGCAGCACAGATGAGCCACAGTCTGGAGTGAGAACACCTTGCATAGGGCTGAGCATCTTCTGTGGCCAGGCCCAATGGGTGCAGGAGGGGACGATGGGCTTTCAGGAGAGATGCTTGGGAAATGCCTATTGCTGGTGAGGTGGGAAGAGATCCCATCTCCTTTTGCGAAGCCGAGGTGCTATCTCATTTCCCATCACGTGTGCTGACGACAGAGAGATGCTCCCCACCAGGCTGGAAGTGTAGTGTCTGAGCACCCAGGGCAGACACATGTCCCCCAGCTGTGGGATCTGGTGCTTGCGTCTCATGTAGTTTGACAGAGGGAATGTTGCTGAGCTGCCAGCTTTGTGAGTGCTCACTTCTTTCTTGCTTGATATCGGGCAAACAATCTGTGATTAATAACTTATTCTGCAAATTTGGCCTCTGTGGATGAAATCTAATTATCCAAGATGTAGGCCAGCTAGGCATTGGAAACAGCACATGAATCGAGAGAGTTTTCTAGAGTTCTCATATACCTTTTGTCATCTCATTTTCCCCAGAGAAGCAGTTGGGATGGCAGGGCTTGTACAGCAACCACACCTCAAGGAGCTGTACATGGACAGTCAGTCAGAGACGCCCCTCACCTCAGTGTTCTTGTCACTAGGATGGCAAAAAGGTTTTGCATTTTGTTACAGGTGCACATGTACATGTAGCTAGAGCTGCTTCTTGTCCAACATGGGGACATCAAGTGTCCTTGGAACAGCCCAGGTACCTCGAGTGTGTTTGTTGGAGCCCTCAGCTCTGCTCCAAGCTAGTCCTATGGGTCTTCATGGGAGTTTAGTGGTTGACAAGATCTTCAGTCTCATGTAGCACTGGAAACAACATAAGCATCATTACACAGACACCTTCTGGCTCCTGGATAATTTAATCTGCTCGGCCCTTTACAAAAGGCTACAATCAACCTTCAATTGTGTATCTGGGAAATAATGCACATGCAATGCTCCAGAGACAGACCCACAGCAACTCTGCAGAAATGCAAGTGCTGACCACTCTGAAAAACACCACTTGTAATTTATTTATACAACAAACACATTCTCAACAATTCCTGGATGCCCAGGCTGGAAAACTACAGTTTAAATGTTGTGGGATAAAATAAAAATCTTGTCTGTTTTCCCTCTGAAGTCTGCACTGCCAGGACATTGGACTGGCACACCTCAATAAGAGCTCAGTTTTGTCCTCTTCTGTTGAATGTATGCATTATTGTACTTATTTTCATTTTGAAAGGCTGTAGGCTACTTGGAGAGTGCAGGCAGGACTGGTTTCTCTTTTGTGCACTCGTACCTTGCTCTATGGCTCACTGGTGCTGGATTTCCAAGATAATTCTCTCCTGAGTTTCTGCCCAAGTTTTTGCTCAAGAAAGTGCCTCCAGAGGCTCTAGCCTGGGATGGGGAGGGATATCCTCTTTGGGTCAGGGAATACTGACATTGCTGAGGCAGAATTTGCCTTCAGTGGCTTGTCTTATTTGTTGCCAGGCAGAACAGCTCGGCAATGTCAAGGCACTGATGATGCACACATCTCCTTCCCAAGGCTTTAATTGCCAGAAAATATGCAGAAAAATGCCTCGGTTCTGTTAGAACCACCTTGGAAGTAACGTGATCAGGATTCAGAGCTGGTGTTCCTTTGTCAGTCTTGATGAGTTCCCTTTTTTGGGGGGATTTATTTTTGAGGCTTGTGACTTTCTGTCAAAAGCTGAAGGAAAATCAGGCTGTATCTCTGGTGCTGGTGACAAAATGCATCTCTCTTGGGTTGAGCAGGATGGGGGGAGAAACACAGACAAGTGTGAAATGTTGTGGATCCACATCCAAAACAAAGAGATCAGTTACACAGTGCGCAAAAGTCCTGGTTTGAACCCAAACCTCCTGCTACTGTAAGGCTATCAAGAACCCCTTGACTGTTTTGAATCCTGTCCTGATTAGTAATGATGTTTTTAATTGAAATTTCAAGGTTCATTACTGAACGCAGATTAATTAAATTGCAAGGAGAGATAATGAGAAATGTTCCCCTTGGACCCATAAAGGATGGCACGTGGTCTAGCAGGATGCTCACGGCCCAACCCGCAGCTGCTTTCCCCAAAGAACATCTTCCAGAGGGGGAGTCTGGCTTGCACAGGGCTGACACACATGTCCCTCCTGGCTCTGCGAATGCTGAGCACTGGCTGCACACTTGGCACCTTGGAAATCAAACCAGCATTGTCTCTGAGTCAGGCTTGTTAGTTTTGGGGCTGTCCTTGCTAAGGGAGAGGTTTGAAACTGGTGGGTTTCTCTGGGGACGTGATAATTGCAAACCAAGGCTGTGATCCTGAGGTTTGCTGTGATGGTGGTTGGGTGCTGGGGGGCTGTGTGACATGGCTTGCTGGCCATGGATGTACTCAGGAAACTCTGCCCTGCAGAGCCGATGGGCTGGATGCCCCTCATGCATCAGCTTTCTTGGCCTCAAATTCCAGCCAGATTGAGTCACTTAAAATCATGGAATCGTGGAGTGTCTTGAGTTGGGAGGATCTTCAAGATTATCTGGTTACAACCACCCATTCCAACCATTCCAACTTCCACCACCTCTTTCCTGACAACTTCACCAACAGAGACACAGCTGTCCAATGGCCAGCTCTGCTCTCATGGGAACAAAGAGAGACCTGGCACGAGCCACACCGCAGGGCTCACAGCCAGGCCTGCCACAGCCATAGGAGGAAGGAGGGGAAGATAGAGAGAGCCTATCTGCCGTCTCTGATCAATGAGGAGGACGGCAGTGAGCAGATTGCAGAAAGTGTGAAGAGCAGCACAGTCCTCACGAGGCCTTTGCAGCCTTTGTTTGCGACATATTTTCTGGAGGGGTCTGTGAAAATTAGAAAGCGAGGGCTTTAATTGGGCTCAGATGGACCCTGGTAGAATTTCTTCTGACTGCAATATGATGAAGCAGAAAAAAAACAGCGCTGAAGATATTATTTCCTGGAAGATTTTCTATTTCTGTCAGATCTTACTTGCTAGCTTTCTTTCCCTTCCCTGGAGGATGAGCTCTGCTTTCATACACTAGTGGGTTTTTATTTTGGCAAAAAAAAGTGTGGGTTTTGGCAGAAAAAAGAGACAGTACATCAATGAAGAAGGAAAACCATTTTTTTTTTTCTTTTTTTTTTTTTTTCCAAATGCTTCAAAGCTACCAGTTAAGGGTTTCCAAAAAGCTTTGGAGTAGAGACCGAGTGCTAAAGAGAAGGGAATTGGCTCGTATCCTGAATGACTTTCATTTTTTGCTTGAAAAAGCCACCGAGATCTGTTATTGTTTGTGTAGACCACTGTGCTGGAGACTCCCCACTGAGGGATGGGGTTATTTTGTCCAGATATTGCACACAGCACAGAGAAACACTGACACGAATAAACCCATCTAACAACAGACACACACTTGGAGACTAGAAATGCAGTGGAAGTTGTGCAGATCCTGCCCTACTTGAAAAGCTTTTTTATGGGACTGATGGCCCAAAAGGGTGACAAGCACTGTGCAGAGGGCTGGGTGCTCCCCAGCTCCCTCTGCTCTGTAGGGTGCAGGCCGTGTCAATGTCCCTGTCCTGCAGGGCTCCCCAGGAGGTGGGAGCAGCTCCTGCCACAGTGCACCAGGAAGCCTTGAAATTAAAATTCTTTCATCCCTTTTGTCCACGAAAGGATTGTACGATCCTTTAACCAGCTCGTTTTATGTTAATGATCGGCATGAAAAGAGGCTGCGGTCTGCCCTGTTTGCATTTCCAGAGATGGGGTATTAGGGAGGGGATAACAGCACCACCCTCTGTGTCTGTGAGTTGCAAGATCCTCCTGCACAAAGTGCCACCTGGGAGCAAATTATTATCATCACAAATGCTTTCTTCTGACACAGACCTCACAGATCATCAGGACTGCCTTCCTGATCTTTCTTTATTTTTCCCCTTTCCCCACAGGTAGGCGCATCCTCACGTACCCTGCTCAGTATCAGCTGTGACACGGGGCAGACCCTGCTGCCAGCTCTCAGCTGCAGCTGCATTCATCCCCACTGTGCATCCCATATCTGCTGCAGCCCGGTGAGCCTGAGAGGGCTGAGGGCACCGTGCCAGCATCACAGCATCACTGGGAGGGAAATTCGTGCAGCCTGTGCCTGCATGTTCGCAAATGGCCATCGCAGTGCTGTGCATAACACTTAAGCTGAATGAGAGACTAAAGAAAGATGAAATGGAGACTGATGCCCCTATTTGCATTAGGAGAGGTTTTGAATCTCTTCTCCTTTCCTTTCCCTGAGCGGTTTGCAGGCAAGCCGTTGGCCTGCCAGGCCCTGTGCAGTGAGGATTTTTATCCCTGAAGTTTGCTTTCTTTCCAGTAGGCCTCTTAATTACAGCAAATTAAAAATTAAAAGAGAGGACAGGCAGTGAGCGGTGGGTAAGCATCGTCAACAGCTGCATGTGATGCAAGCTCCGTGACAGAGCGAGTGGCTCCAGAGATTGCATCTGTGCTGAAATAAAGGCAGAGTTAAAGTCGCAAGAGAACCAGAACCAATTTAGCTCCTTTGTGAATAATTTGCCCCAAACTTTTTTTTTTTTTTTTTTTTTTTTTTTGACTGTTTGGTCAAAATTCACCATCTTCGTGGGGAAGAATGAATTATTCTGAATCCGCCCAGAACTTCTGAGAGCAGAGGGTTCCGGGTTGAAGCCCCCCATCACCTCGTCTCTCGTGCCCATCACGTCCTCAGCCCTCACCATCAATGGGGAAACTGAATGGGATGGGGCTGCCTGTGTTACCGGGGAGCCTGCCTGTCCCCATGCTATCTGCTGGGCTTCCTGAGCAGCAGGGCCGTGCCTTCAATGTGAGAGCTGCCTTGTGGCAGCCCCAGCACACCCGAATGGCACTTTGAAGAGTGGAGCTTTCAGGGAGCAGCTGTGGATATAAAAATAAAAGCAGCAGGGATCAGGGTTATTGGTGTCAGCAGGAAACACGCGCTGAAGCAGGGACTGGAGCATGGATGAGTCTCTGTTTTGCTTTTTCCTCCCGGCATCCCAGCGTGGGTGGCATTGCCCCAACTCCCTGCTTTTCCCTGGGGAAATGCCCACCTCCATGTCCTCCGAGTGCCAAGGCTCATTTCCAGATTGCAAATCATTTCTTTCCAAGAGCTCGGTGTGCAGTGATAAACGCAGGTGGGAAATTCCTCTTGTCCCTCTTTTCCCCCGTTGCAATGACACGTTTTTAAGCTGCGCCGTTCGCAGTGTTGTTCCTCTGCCATTAGATGTCTCTGCGTGCTGCAGCTCGGGTCACTGCTGGTACACAGAGGTCACTGGGCCGGAGCTGGAGCAGCACGAAGCCTGGCAGCTCACAGCTTTATGTCTGCTTTGCTTATTAACGCCCATTCGGTGTGACAGGCCGGCCTCACAAACCCCTTTTTGTAGAGAGAAGCCACGCTGCATCCTCTGCAGATACAGCCCCATCCGTAGCAGCAAGCACAGTGCACATTATGGATCGCATGCACTGCCAGCACTTGGAGGAAGGGCCGTGCTCTGACAGCTCTCCAGGGGACACTGGAAGCAGCACATGCCTGTCTGAAGCTGTGCATGATTTTCTCCACGTTTGTAATTGCAGCCTTTTCCCCCTTTTGGTGGTTATTAATGTTGTTCGTTTCCTCAAAAATTACATCTGTTTAGATGTTAATTGAGTTAATTGTTACCATTCAGCAGCTGGAGCAGCAATTTAGCACCTGCTAATAAAGATGCTCGGTTTGAAGTTGTGTGAAAATGACCATATTATAGGATTGCTGTTGTACTGCTGTGCCAAAAGCGAGGCCGGCAAAGTTAGCAAGCTGTAATGGGTGGAGAGAAGTGCTGGAGGGAGGTTTCTCCGAGCACAGTGTCGACTTCCAGAGTCACAGATCAGTAAACAAGCTGAGCAATCATGGTGCAAAGCCATTGTAGCCAGGAAAAAGAAAACCAGTGCAAAGAGATTACAGGTGGTGAATGTGGAGTCAGTATTAAGTACTTTCTCTTTTGGATGAAGAAATATGGCTTATTTATGACGTGCTAATTGGGTAGAATCAAAGGAGGAAGGAAAGGTAAAAACAGAAGGACTGATGGCACATGGGAACGGATGTTTAATTAGGAGTTCTCGTTTCCAGTTACATAACAACTTATCTTTAAGAAAAATGCAGGGACTTCATAGGGGGTGAAGAGGATGGTGTTCAGGCAGAGCAGCTCTGGCACGAGCCTCACAGCCCCATGATCAGCAGGGTTGCCATTTCACTGAGAGGACAGGTTACATTTCCCGTGGGTTCCCACCTCACTTTCCCCTGGAGAAAGGGGTATTTGAGAGCAGTGGGTAAGTCAGAGTCAGGCTCACTCCCACACAGCTTCACTATTTTGGCTCCCGTGCGCTCGCACAGCTGCTTCGTCTCCCTGTCTGCCCCCAGCCAGGGCACAGAGAGACAGCAGGGCACAGCATTTTGAGGCTGCACAGTGCCCATTCCCAGCACGGCAGCATGGGGAGCTAGGTCCATGCATGGGGACACCAGCATGGTGCAGCAGTACACAGCATCCCTTATTTCAGGATGCAGAGTGCTCCACGATGTCCTTCAATCCCATGTGGTGTCGGAGGCTTCTCCCGTTGAGAAGCTGGAGCCCCGACAGCCAAACTGCCTTTCCATCCCTCTGCTATTTGACTTATGGTCTTAGCAGACTGACAAACACAGCAGAGAACTGGTTTTCGGGAGACTCCTAAGAAAAGCCTGCGTGCCAAAGAGAAGGAAAATGTGAGCTGAGTGCGTGGCACAACATCACTGCCGGAGGTGTTTCTCTGGCATTAAAGATCTGAGCCTTCTTTGGGGAATTTGGCATGAAATGTGTGAGGTGGAGAGTGATACAGAGGTGGCATTTGGGTGATGTCCTGGCACAGAGGGAGCCCATGGCTGTGCTGGCAGAGAAGCCAGGAGCTGCATCTCCCTCCTGGCCAGCATGGACACGATGCTGCAGCTTGTCCCATCTCACTCTGGCAGGCTCTTCTCCAGGCTGCTTTCGGTGCTCGCTGGAGGTACACTGTTGCTTATTGTGATCTGGAAGGGCAATTCTTGCCTTCCTCCAGGAGCCAAACTCAAATCTGAACCCTGCAGGTGCAGCCATGAGCCTCTGGATATTCAGGAGGTGGGCAGCCTTGGTATACAACACGTGCATTTCCCCACTCAGAAGAAGGTGTGGTGCTTCATCTTCAGGCTGAAAGAACGTTTGTTTCTCCACTCCTTTCATTCACTGCTCTGTTTCTGCATGGCTGGATGCTGGGACTTAGCATGCTAAAGATAAAAGGGTGGAATTTAATACTCTCGAATTGCTTGCATTCCAAAACCTGGTATGGAATCCCTGCTTATGCTTAAATAATCTGTGTGTTTGAGTGAAGGATTACGAACTGGCAGAGAAGGCAGTACTTTGTTTCTCACGGGGAAGTGCATAAGGGAGTTCTCAGGGAAGTCAGCTTGCTGTGGAGCAGAAGGATCAACCCAGGGATGCTTCCAGCAAGCTCCAAATGAGAGCGGGAGCCAGGAGACAGCTGCTCACAGAGGCAGGGGAAGCAATAAATAGTGAGAAATAACATTTAATTCTCACTCCTACTGGTCTGGGAAAGAAGATCTCTGATGCTTCCTCCTAGTGAAATCCTGCACCTCTAATGCCTGGAGAGGCACCCATGTGCTGGCTGCAGTTGATTATTGTTTGCTCAGGTACAGAACAAGCCTGTGTAACAGAGATCAGAGCCTCCCTGCTTGGCTGGGCTGCAGCCCTGGTACAGCCCTGCTGGCACTGAGCACAACACTCAAGGTGTGGTCCCACCAGAGCAATGTGCAAAAGGGACCTTCCTTAGTACGACCTTCCTTAGTGCTGCTGGCTGCGCTGCTCCTGATGCAGGCCAGGTTTCCCTTCCTTTTGAAGGTAATGAAGGAGTTGATTGCTGCTGAAATGAAATGCCTTGGCTCCAGATGCCATTTTGACAACTGGAAGCATGTGCCAAATCTACCAGGACTCTTCTACCTCCTCCTCCATTTGTCAGCCCACTACCATCCTTCCCCTGCAACTCCAATGCAGAAACCAGCCGATGAATACGTTGTGCAGGGTTGCTCCTCTCCAACAGATCCCTTTCTGGTACCACTCTCTGTTCTCTCCTTTCCTAAATGTTAATTTGAGGCACACCAGGTAAACACTCAGTAACAGTTTGGCAAATACAGGCTGGGAAATGACTGCACGAGTCACATGCGTGGGAACCAGAAGGACTCGCTGCACAGCCAGCATCAAAGGCATGAAGAGAAGAGTATTCACTTGCCATGAAACAGCATTTCCCATTTACTGTGGTGTTCCATGGCAGTTACTACGTATTTAAATAGCCAGCAGGCACTGTCTGACCAAAAGAGACTGAAGGCTTCAAATACAACGGTGTGACGGAGGGGGGAGAAGAAATGTCCTCCCTTGCCTGCGCAACCCCAGCACCCATCAGGAAGGGGCACCCCACGTGTCGCCAGCTCCCAAATCCTGGTCCCCTTTCTGCTGCTGAGGGGCTGCTTTCAAACCAGCAGTGATTCCTTCTGCTGCGTCTCTGCCATCGTGTTCCCGCTGCTGTGACTTGTCCCCGCCTGACTCCCGTTACAACTAATTAGCACCTTGACATTTACCCAGCGAGCGAGGCAGCCTGGATGTTTGCGAAAGAACAGAAGGCACATCTGTCTGCATGATCCATCTGAAGAGGAGGAACACGGCTATGTGGTGTTTATAGCAGGCAGTTGGGGGAGGAATTAATTTACAAAATTTTTTGAATGAAAACAATTCCAATAACTTCAGTGCCCCTCTCCCTCCCACGTCAGCTGTTTACAAACTGCTGAGTTGAATCTGTCCCACATGTCCTTTGAACCTAGCAGTAACAGAGGAAAAACTTGAAATGCGTACTGAAAAGTTAATTTTGAAAAAAAATAAAAAAATAAAAAAAAAAAGCCTGCCCACGAAGTTCAAACAACTTGTCTTGCTTTAGCTTATAACAATTGTAATGTACTTAGACAATGCTACCAGAACCAGATTTAATTGACTCCGTTTTGCTCTTTAGCCTCATTAAAGTGGATAGCTTTAGTAGCTGTTTAAAGTAGCTGTTCCCGGCTGCTTGCTGTTTCTTCCCCCTCCGCACCCACTCGTGAAGGTGCAATGATTAATTTCATGATGGCAGCAGACCCATTGATGTTGGAGTTCCCAATTGTCACGGTGATGGAGCTGGATCTCTCCTCCCACACAGCCCAGCCTTGCCCTGTCCTTCCTCTGGAGGGAGGCTGTGCCCAGTGATATGGAGCACAGAGACTTTCAAGGGTCTGAAAACACTTCCCCAGCTTTACCTGGGATGTGAAGGGAGGAAGAAAGACTCCAAACCTTTTGCACTGTGATTTCAGCCACCCAGGTCCAGCACCCATCGCTCAGGTGTTAGTGAAACATCTGAAAGCAGCAGTTTTCTTAGGTTTGCCTCCAATTCCTGATGACTCGTTCCCGCTTCTAAGCAAAGGAGGGGGCTAATGGAAGGGAAAGGGTTGCAATTAAAATGATTCTTGTCATTTTTTTTTTTTTCCTTAAGGAAATCTCTGGCTCATTAGCATCGTGTAGCTGTCTCCTGCACAACGTCCCTTGAAGCGCTCCAGAATCAAAGCTGATCTCTGCCCCCTGGTATTTAGTGATCTGCTGCAGCCTAGGCTGATGGTGAAGAAGGGGAAATAATTGGCTTACTCACCCCATTTATTTATTTTATTTTTTGCAAGGTGTGGTTTGTGGGAAGGAGCAATGCATTTTTATCTCTCCATCCAAACTTCTTCCAAAGTCAAGATGTGAAGATGTGGTCCTTGGTGGCTCTAAGTCAGGGCACGGCCATGCAGAGTTTGGGACAGAGAGTGTCTCCATATGTCCCGAGAGGCCAATGAGTGACTTCAATGGGTGACTTCAAGCTTTCTCTCAGCCAGATGCTGCCTGCTTCAAGGGACTGAAGTTTGCTTTGCTCTGCTTCACCATTCTTACAGCCTACAGGCCAAACAGAAAGAGCACACAAATAATTCTATGAGGCTGCCCTTGGATCCAGCTGCTGCTCCACTTGCAGTGAGAATCACGATGGTGAATGTAGTGCTTGGTTGTGGGCTTCTGTGGGTTTATCCTCTGATACCAGCTTTGCAGGTCCATGCTGTGCATCTCAGAGGTGCTTGGTACCTTCAGTCCCTAGTTCAGAATGCTGCCAGCCTCAGAAAGTCTTTAGGACTTTTTCAGTCTAAGAAATGCTGTTCTCCTATGGGGTGGACCAGACTGGTGGCTCCCCTGCCTTTTGGGATTTATTCTGAATGAGCCTGACTGCAGGTGGAATTGGGAAATGCATTGCTCTGTCCAGCTGTCCTTCATGCAGTGAGACACAGGACTCCATGCTCTCATTCCACATACCAGCAGCAGGTATTAGGCTCACACACCATTGCATGTTGCATGCATTGACATATATGGAGGGCACAGCTGATGTGGAACGAGGTGCTCAGGATAATGATTTATTTCGGGCTGCCACTCCCTCATGTTGTTGAACACATGCTTAAACAAAGGAATTAACACATTTACCAACAGTGCTAAGGGTAGAGCTTTATTTTACAGTGAATGCTAACCTGAAACATGCAGAAAGAAGGAAGGCGAGGGGAGAAACACGTGCAGCATAGTAAGCAGCTGCATTTTGAAGGCTCTGGGATGGCTCTTCTTTGTACTCTGCCTTGTTGGCTGCTCCTAGCAGCATTGCCCATAGCAACCCTGCCTGGAGCAAGTGAGGCTGCTCCCATCCCACGGGTGTCCCTGCAGCGAGAAAGGGACCTGAATTTCCTCCCAGCCCTGCTGAGCAGTGCTCATGCCCAGCATCCATCTGGGAGGAGGCAAGGGATCGCCCATCCATCAGGGCTGCTGAATGAGAGCTACACCTCTCCTGGCTGTGAATTCAGCCAATCTACAAACCTTCCCCTTTTATATTAGCAACTTTCTCCATGTAGCCACGTTCCTGTGGGTTGGGGTTGAATGAAGAGAAGCTCCTCTTTTAATTTTTGCTGTCAGGAGTAATGGGTAAGTGTAGGAGGAGGAATATTAATCATACCCAGCAGGCATTCTTCAAACTTAGAAACAGCATAAGGAAGGAGCCCAAATGATTTAAACATTGCAGGGACCATTTTTATGGGAGTCTCATGCTTGAAAACGTGCAGAATACTCTTTTTATTTTTTTCACCCCAATTTAGTTTAAAAGGGAAGTCATTGCTCTCCCACCTTCTCTCCGCAGTGCAGGTCACTTCCGTTAAGAACTCCTTCTTGTCAATCCTCTGCTTCTTCTCCTAATTTTGTTCTATTTCTGGGTTCAAAACAAAATGAGGGACAGCGTCATGGTTCTGTTACTTTGGATTTTTCTGCTGATGTTGTGGCAGCGTGGCATAGCCCTGTGGTGAGAGGGTTGCTCCAATCCCTCTCTCGGGCATTGAGAGGCCCCAGACCCTCCTGCTGCCCTGCCCTGCATAGGAGCAGGGTGCCTGATGGATGGCTCACCTTGCAGTGACAGACATCACCGATGGGGCACAGCACCTCTCAGCCTGAGGGCATTGGTCCTCACTGCATGAGCCTGGGTGAAGAGCAGCATCCTCCCGGGCCTCTTTCCCTTCCCCTTTTTCCTTTCCTCAACCCATTTTTTCAGGAAGAGAAGCCCGCAGACAAGAGCAACTAGTGACCTTCAGGGGTCCTGAAGGGTGCCTGGATTTTCTAACAGGATTGGAAGACTTTCCATCTCCCATCCTATTGGCGTAGAGCGAGGTGATCTCCTTCACCAGACAGAGCACTTTATTCCAGGTCAGCCCGTTCCTTGGGCTCTGTCCAGGGTCAAGGCACGAGGCACCAGCCCTTTTCCCACCTCCTCCCTTCTGTTTGGTTAATGTATCACAGAAGCTTTACTCAGATCTGCAGGAGTCTACAGCGAACATCACTGCACTGCTGTGCAAAATTGCTACTCTCTTGTGTCTCACCACTGCTGAAATTGGTTAAGAGCATCTGACTGCGGGCCAAATTTCCTCTCCATCATCTCCTTAAGCATACAGATTGTTTGGCAGATTTTACCACCCCTCAAGCATGAGCTTTAAAGGAAAAAAAAAAAAAAAAAAAAAAAAAAAGCCAACCACTTGCTCAGAGAGCTAAAATCCTGCAGTGAATTTTCTCAAACAAAACAAAGCAGTCCTGGTGCAGACCCCACATAGGATGCTGGAGAGCTGGGCTTTGCGAGCAAGTGGGCTTCTGCTTTTTGTCAGCAGATCATTAAAACAGATGCTCTAGTAGAGCATTTTGGGGTTTGAGACAAAACTTCATTCTCCCAGCTTAATCTGCTTCTTTCAGAATTCCCAGCCACTTCTGGTAAGGCATTCCAAGCTCAGAGCTCGTGGGAGGCTGTGGTATTCCTCACTCACAGAAGTTTGAGCCCTGGTTCCACATGCGTAAAATGAGTTTGTCCTCCTGTATGCTATTTTCCAGGAACACGGGGTTGGTTTGGGCCAGGAAATGTGTCCACTGAGTATGTTGGAGGCAAAAAGACTAGACAGAGTGGATTAGAAAGCTCTTTCAAAACTGATCAGGTATGGCATCACCAGCCAAAAGAATTTATGCACTCAAGGTTCAGAGAACTCCAGAAACCTCCCGTTGTGCTCTGAGCCTCTGTCTCAGGAGTTGTGGGCAACCCTTGCTCTGCTTTCAGCCCCGTGGCAGAAGCACCCCGAGCAGCAACAGAGAGCAGCAAGCTGTAATTTGCCAGCAGGGCTGTGTACCTCAATGAGCACTTCCTACGTGTCTATGGGAAGATTATCCTATCAAGTCCCATGCTTCTGTGAAAGATAAGTGTTTAAAACATGACTAACGCTGATAGATGCTATTATTCTATTTTATTCTCCAGCTTGTGAGTAATGTCTCATTACAAATGGGGACGCATTCAGAAAAACATCATCTCCCTGCTGGAACGTGGGCTCTGCTGGCACGTGGCTGCTGTGCCAGGTCCCTCTTCTTGTCCTGGATGCCTGCTGTCCCCCACCCAATATCTTCCTCCTCCTATGGCCCTGAGCACTTGCATTTTTGGGATCGCTGCTGCGTGATGGAGCAATGGGCAGTTAGGGTTAGGGTTAGGGTTAGGGTTAGGCTCTTTCCTGAGCCTCCCAACCAAAGAGAGTTCTCAAAATGTGCCCACTTAAACGGCCACTTTGGGGAAATGGTTTAGTTGTGTTGTTAAGCACCATCTCGCCCAGGTCTTTGTGTTTTGATGGTGTCACATCATGCTCGTGTCACAGGGCCGGTGCAGATCTGTGGTCTTATCCTGTGAGGCCCAGCATCCCTGGTGCAGGTTCTCACTATCCTCTATCCATCCTTTATAACTCATGCAAAAGAAAACTAGATATATTCTTTAATTTCCAAGCGTTGCTTTTTCCCTCACCTCCTGCTGTGTGGGCTGTTTTTTTTTTCCCCCTCCCCCCCTTCTTTTTGGTTTATATTATTGGAACATTTCCTCTCCTGTTTTTATTTTGAAAAGGGGAAGAGCGCCTGCATCCCCTGAGGTGTCATTACGCTGAAAGGCTGCTGATTTGACTGTGAGGCACGCTCGCACCTCCCACACTTGTGCAGTCGGTGACGCACACTGCGATCAGTGGAGAGGGGATGAATAAACCCAGAGCTCGCTCCTCGCCTGCCGTCCCAAAAAGAGGGGGGTGGAGGAGAGAGGGAGGAAAAAACGGGCTCCGGGAGTGCAGTTTTAAGAGCTGTTTTCCATAGAGCTGAGGAAACTTGTTAAAATATCTATCTCCATCACACAGGCCTTCTTGGAGCAGTGGGATCACTGAGAGCCTGGCTTTGGTGGCCCTCACCTTATGCTTCTTTGACCTGAGGCAGCACACTTCAAGGCTTTCCCCTGCTGGAGTGCACGTTACAGGGGTGCCTGAGGAAGAGGAGCATATGGTCCTGTTTGTACCACAGAGACAACAGCAGAATTTGGGCATCTCTGATCTGCACGAAGACAGCACGCCAAGCAAAGCAGCAAAGTGGTTGTCGGGTACCTGGGCTCCATGAGCTTAACAGATGACTTGAAATGGCTTAGCTGGAGTCAGATTTTCTTTTTTCCCCTAGTTCTGGCATGGGTCTTGCCTATCTGCACGTGACCCTGTGCTGTGGTGTGTGGCTCTGGGGGAAAAGATGCGCAGCAGGATTAGAGACCAGCACTGAGGTTCCACCTCTAGTTCCCCTCAGAAAGCTTTGCCTACAGCTTTTCACACTCAGAGAGTGCTTCTCCAGCAGATCCACCCCCAGCCTTACTCTGGGAAGGAAGTGGCATAGAATCATAGAATGGCATGCAGAGGCTGCTGCTGCTTGTCTGAGCGGTTAGCGCCAGCCTTCAGAGCTGTCACATTAAGGATGCAGCCTGGGTGTAGCTGTATCCTAGCTGTGCCCATCATTCACAGGCAAGTGTTTTTATGCCCCACATTTCATCCCTCAGACTATTTTAAATAATTGATATTAACACTCTACAAAGAAGAAAATGGACGATAGGCCATCGTTTACCCACTGCATCAATAATAAATGGAGCAATGCCAAAACACATCAATAGCAAGCTTGTTTGTCCTCCTCTCACATTCACGGGGCTCCTGACCTGAAGAGGTAGAGCACGAGCAGGTGACCAGGCTAAGGTACCATCAGTCAGGTGAGGAAACAGAGAGGTGTGGTGTAACACAACACTACCCTTCAGGAGACTTACAGTTGGGTAAAGTTCCATGTGCTGTGTGAATGCAACACGTTGTTTCCTGGGTAATGCTGCATCCCTTAGAAACTGAAAACTCGACTTCAGCAAGTAGTTTCTGACACAAAGACCCACGTTCTCCAAGCCCCTACTTGTCCTGATGCTGCCAGCATCTCAGTGACGAACAAAGCAGATGCTGAAACATCTGTGCTGAGTGCACTGCTGTGGGCTCCCACACAGCACGGACAGACCACATTAACAATGAACGCATTTGCAGTGATGTGTTCTGCCAGATCAGGGGTGTAATGCCTGGCTGCCATTAATGGGCATCTGTGTTACAAGATCAGATCAGATTAGTTATCCAAAGTAAAACCCCAAAACATGGATAGTATGGATGTAGAATAACTGTTTCACACTACAAATCTACTGCTGTTATTTTGCAGCGCTGCTTCACGTTGATGCTCTCTGGTCAGCTCCTTAGCAGAAGAGAAATTCGTAGTTTGGAGCATGGGAACTGATAATCATGCTCATGTTAAACCTCTTAGTTCCTCATTTCTTGTGCTCTTTGGACTGGTTTCCAACTTGCCTGCGTGCAGCTGCTGCAAGGGAGGATTGTGGGTCCATGTGCAACGTTGTTTTATTCTTCGTTGCTAATGCAGTTTGTCTTTTCTCTCTCCTTTGTCAAAGTGAAAGCTGCTTTCAGCTTTATCTGCTTCTAGCATTGGCTGCAACTGAACACGCTAACAACACAACTGTAGCGGCAATGCTAAGTCAGAGCTTGAAGCAGTGATTGAGCACCTGGTGGGAAGTCAGGGCCAACCCTGGGGAGCTCAGGTGCATGCAATGTACTTGATGACCAGAAGGGAAGGAGCCAGGATCCACCCCTTCCCAGACCTCATTTAAGTGTGGGCAGTGGAGGCAAGGTTGTTTTGCTGCAGAACCCTCTCTACTAGAGTCCTTCTAAAGGTAAGCAGCTTCTTCCCTTTATTTCTGAGCTTGTGGCTGTTGCATTTGTGCAAATTCTCCCTTGCTGTAGCCTGGGATCTTGCTGCTCTGCTGTCACTGCTGCACCTTCCATTGCATTACAGCATCTGATGCTGCATGTTGTTCTGCAAGCCATGTATAGAAAACATCTTCATATGTGCCTGAGCTATGCTGCAGGCATCTTTGTTCAGAATTCCTAGTACTGCAGGCATGGCATTCAGCTGAGCTGGTTGTGCCTCCCACACCAGTCTCTCTGTATCCTGACCCTCAGTGCTTATGCACGAGTGGCTGCTCTTTAACTGGTTTCCATGGATAGCTCTGTTCTGACTATTTGGAGCTATTTCTCTAGAATTAAAATTCCCATTGACCACAGCTTTCTTCCTTTACAGCAGTTCTTCCTGAAAGCCAACATTTCTAAAGGAATTGCTACAGATCCAAAATTAACTGTGAGAGTTTCAGCTTTGTACCTTGTTAATCCCATTCCAAACTCTTGGCACCAAGCAAAGTGAAACGCCCCTCATGCCTTGCTCTGTCCTGGCTACCACTCTTGCTGTTTTTACCACAGTTAGCTGATTCAGGTGTAATCCTGGCAATAGCATCCCTCCCTCTTTTTCCCCTTTGGCAGGCTCAGCAATACTTGTTTTCCATACCTCTACTGCTCTGTGTTCTGTATGCTATTTTGTGCTCAGGACCTCTTGTAGAAATCCTTGGTGCTGGGCAGCTGGCCTCTTTGCTGGCTCTTGTTCTGCCTTCTTAGCCCACAAGCTTCATAGATCTGAAAAAAGGAGCTGATGCTTTCCAGAGAAGAGAACCTGGAAGACCTGGCTGCTTCTGGGACAATCTCTGCTGTGCTGCTTGCTCCTTGTAACTGACATGAGAAACTCTCCAGGCAGCTGGTAATACTACTGGGGGAAAAATCCTCTTGCGCTGAAGCTGAAATGTTTCACTGGCTCATTTTAACATTAAGGAAGGTGTTGGGGAGTCCAAACAGAGATTTCCATTAGATGCCTATCTTTTCATTTTTCTTTTTTCTTCCCTCTGCTGCTTTTCCTCTGTCTGGCCACAGGGCAGAAGATAGAACTGCCCCAACGTTAGTTTCCAGAGTCCTCTGCTGCTGAGCAAGGCGCTTTTCCTCCCGGTGCCGGCTGGCAGCCTGGCCCTGCAGCTTGGCTGCCTCCCCTTCCACTGGGAAGGTTAAAAAAAGAAAACTCAAACCTCAAACCGACCAAAAAATCCCTTCTTGAAACTAAACCCGATTTCCGACTCCCCTTTGAAAAGGAAGTGCCTTTCTTCCCATGCAGCTCTAACAATGACCCTCTTTGCTGCCTGAAAAGTTAAGCTGCTCTGCTCTGATGTCTCATTGAGTCCCTGTAGATTTTAAATAGCTTGATGTATATGGCTCTCTGCCATTCCCTTGCCAGGGATATTTTTAAATAGCCGTTATTTTGGTGGCAGACATGAAAAGCCAAGCTCTCTCTACTGCTGGCCGTGCAAATCCTGCTCCTGAGGCTGTGCTGAAATGGCTGATGTCAGGATGCAGGCAACAGCATTTTTGGCACTGCTTGGTGGTGAAATTGCTCTTGGCAGGAGCAGCCCAGCTGTTTCTTTTATCTCTGTTCATGGCAAGGGGCAAGGTGGGGAAGGGAGGGATTAATGTTTGCTATGGAAGTTTGAATATTTTGGAAGCTCTATAAACAGTGTGTGTTGGGGGGGAAGCAGTGACACTGTCTTGTCAGTATATGGTTCAGCTTATGTTTGCCTCCATCTTACAAAGGGCTTGAGCCTTCCTGTACTCCCAGCTAGTGCAAAATTGCTTGCTAGCTGTGAAGTAGCCTGCTTTTCTCTCTGGAATAGTGGAACTGTTTCAGGACATTATTAGGACTGGGAAAAACTACCCAGCATGTCAGAAACGAATTTAAATCAGGCCCAGAGCAACTGGCACTCGGATATGACAATTTTATGGGAGTACTGCAAGGCAGGTATGATTACAGCTCGTATAACAAGCTGAGAAGTGAGAGTAAGAAACTGTGAGCACATTAAAGACAACAGTAGTGTGCAGTCTGGGTGCTCATAAAGACACAGTTCGTTCTGTCTCTTCATAAAAAAAAAAAAGACCATTACCTGTTGGATGCTTCTCTGGCTTTCAGTGATACAATTAATGGAGTTTGTTTTGGACTAGCATAGATGATCTAACCATGAATAATGTCTTAGATTACATCCTGAAATGTCAGCATCACTGATGGCAGCTACCATCTTCAGGATGCCTTCACGGCAGCGTTCTGGATGTGTTGTTTTTCCAGGTGGTTTCAGATAATAGCGGGGTATGAAGAGCTCTGCTGTCAGTAAAGTATCAACACAGGCAACTCTCAGCAGGTAGCTGGTAATAAAAGATTCTCATGCTGGCAGCGGAATCTGTGGATTAGGATTTACTGCTGCTTTGGCAACTAGAAAGAGTGAACATTAAAACTATCAGTGCCTGAAAATTCAGGGTGTGAAGGGAGGGAGTTTTCCACCTGGCTGGGACCCCAAGTTTGTGTCCCTGTCTTCCTATGCTAGCCAGCTTGGAACCCCCTGGATTTCCTCCCCTTTCCAGCTCATTTTGCTGAAATGTTTTCCTTCCCTAAAAATACTTCCCCACCTCTCTGAGGCTGCTGCTTAGTAGAAATAAAGACAAATCATTTGGCTGCTGAGCATGTATTTTGGAGTAAAGGTTTAAGTAAGAGTTGGGGAGCCCCATGGACCTTACCCAACAGCGCCCATGTACATGGCAGCATGTGCAGAGATGTGAGGGCTGTAAGAGTTCACTGGCATAGGCTCTGCTATTAAGAGCACAAGAGTTTCTAGCCAGGGGCTCTGGAAAGAAACAGTAAGGGCCAATGGCTACAGGCTCAGCAGCTGAGCTGCACGGAGACATTCCCACGAGCATCCTTTGATTTATCTCTTATTCTTATCAGCCTCTAAAATGAGCCTGACTGCATGGGGGACTCCCGTGGCCAAGCTCTCATGTAAGTTGCCTTAGGAAGGGGTACAGCAGACAAGCACCAGTTTTCTCTAATAACTACCTTGCTAGGGAAAGGCTGTTTCTTAGCAGGGCAGCTGGGATCAGTGGAAAGAAAACTACTACACTTACAGTGGGAAAGCTAAGGAATAACTGATCATGGGAGAGCTCATCAAAAAAAGCTGGAAACTGTGGACAGGGAGGGAAGCTAAGATGCTGCTTTGTACTTCTGGCTTCTTCAGAGGTTTCTCTGCCTCACAGCCCAAGCCCTGGTCTTGCAACAGACGCAGACCTGGTGGATCAGTGGAAGGTTTTCTAGAGATAGAACTGGAGTTAGGAGGTCACCCAGCGCTCACTGCTTGCTGCAGGATGAAGAGAGCTGTAGATGAGGCCATGTGCTTGGTCCCACTCGTACAGAGTGTGGTTTTAGAACAGAATTTATCCCTTTGTCACCAAACTAAGCACTTTATCCAAGTCTTGCTTCTCCTTGGTTTTGTCGCTGTCACAGGCAAAATGTTTCGCTGCCCTCAAATTCTCCACCTCCTCTCCTCTTCAGCATAATTTCCTGTACGGCCACAAGCAGTACTGCAGCCAATCATTTTGAGCTGAATTGCATTTGATTAGTTGCCTTGTTGGTGATAGGAAGGGGCAGTTCTCTGTAGCCTTTTTTGTCAATCCTTGGATCTCGTGTTTGGCACAGGGGTGTCACGTTGTGCATAGGGATCACGGGTCTCTCTGATAACAGCACTCAGTCCATCAGGGAAAGCACAGAGCTGCAGCTTTGGTTCTAGTCCAATTGCACCACCTTTTCATCACAAAGAAATATAGTCCTACAATGCTTAACAAAGGCTATTTGTTAGCAATAACTCAGCTGAACGTAAACAAATCTACATAATGCTCTGTATCACAAGTCAGCTGTTTAAACACAGAACCTAAGGCATAGCAGTAGATCACCAAAATATATGGCAGATATTATCATAATATCATAGAACTGCTTCTCAAAGAATTAAAATGATCTTTTGGGGCATTCGGCTATCTTCAGCTCTTGAAGGGAATATTCCCCTAGCTGCAATAAATTCAACTGTCTGATAACTACAGTCAAACGAAGAAATTAGATTGCCTAGTAATAATACGTGGGAAGAAAATAACATGGCCACTTTGGGAACATTACACGGCCAAGGGTGTGAAAATCTGAGGGTAGGAAATCCGATCTTGCTCAAGAAAGAAGGTGTTGCAGTAACACCTCAAAAGGATGCAGGATCCCAAATAATAGGCTTCCAGGGGGGGTCTCTCTCAAGCCTAACTTTTGGAGAAGCTTCTCTTCTGGGCTTACCCACTTGTCTGACAGTGGCTGGGGAGAACCCTGCTGTGTGGCTGAGCTGTTCCAATTACTCTTGCTGTTAACACGTCAGCACTTTCACTGGTTGTCCACAGCTTGAGGCTTGCTGTGCAAGTTGTGCAGACCTCTTGCTAGAAATCTTTTCTCCTGCTCTTCCACCATGGACTGTTATGGTCTGGTGAGACCACCTCTCCATCCTTAGAAATGAGTTGTCTTATTCCTGGCCTTCCGGGTGAGTTTTCCAGGCTCCAGCCTAGATCTGCTGCTCCTTCTGCCTCACTGCTTTCCAGATGTGCTTCCCGTGCTGCTCCAGCCACGGTCTCACCAAAGCTCTCTGCAGATTTTCTGCTCTGTATTTATACAGGCACTGACGTGAACTCTCCCTCCTCCTTCCTGCTGGTTCCCATGCAGCTGGTTATTTGCCAGGGTCTCTCTTGCTCAGTCCCCAATGAATGCAGTCCCTTGTCCTGAAAACGCAACGTGTCCTCTTGTTCCTACATGCAGTGACTTGCGTTTGGTTGTGCTGAAAAATAACAAGCTGTTCTGTGGAACCCAGCTTCCCATTGCTTTCCAGATTGCTCTGCATCCTTTCTGCCTGTCAGGCTTCTTACATTGCACCCAATCAATCTGATGTCTGAGCCTTGCTTGCTGGGGAATGGAAATCATAGTAAATATTCTGCAGTCTGTGCAAGATGAGTTGGTGCGCCCAATGCAGTTTCCTTCAGGCAGGTGTTTGCATATCAGCCCTCAGACCATTCTCACAGTTGGAACCAGCTGCTATGCTTCCCAGTGGTGCTGCTGCAGGATTTGGGATCCTGCACTGCAAGCCCCCTGGTTGCTGGTAATGTGCTGGCTGCACTGAGCATTGGGCTGGGGACTTCAGGTATCTTCAGGCACCCCTGTGGTTGACTTTGCGATGTGATTTTCCTGAGGGCTGAGCCATTACCTGTTGATATCAACAGGAATTATTCTGTTGGCCTCAGTGAGCACTGAATGTGTTTCTATATATGTGTGTCACATTCCAGATTAGTTTTCAAAAGAAGAGAGGGGATGAGTAGAGTCAGGGCTGCGTTCAGTGTGGGTAAGTACATATAAGTGCAGCATTCTCTTCCTCACAGTGATTTTGCAGAAGAGAAATCACCTTTTCCAGTGAGCCCTGCACTCCTCGACACAACCTTTTTTTTGTTTGTTTGTTTTCCCCTCTGTTATGCTTTCAGCTTTCCAACTTCCAGTCTGGGTTAAGAGTGTGCCGCCACCTGAACTCACAGCCCTGCTTTCCTAAACAGAGCAATTATCCCAGGCAGGTGTATCCATAGCCTCAGCATTGTCTCCAGCTGCCTCTATATGGGGTGTGCTTGGTGGCAATCCTCTGGGAAGAAGCCTCACCTGGGACACTGGCTAAAAATAAAATGTAGAAGACTGTGGATTTCTAGCCTGCTTCAAAAGTACTGTGGCTGTGCAAATATCTTTCCAACAAACCCACTACCTGCATGGTAAGATTGTTCAAACAAGGCTCACGGAGATGCGGGGAACCTCTGCTATGCGGCAGAGCAGCCACCAAGGTATTGCTAGCAACCACAAATCAAACTGCTACAGAAAAACCAAACTAACTGCAAACCAAAGCAGAGATCTCATTCCTTGACAGGGAAGATGAGCCAGAGCTTCAATGTTTGCAACAGGGGAGTGAAGCAGCTGTGAGGGAAAAGGCCCTACCACCGTGGTGGTGGGCAGCAGTGAGACAGCAGCTATGCTGTTCTTTTCCTGTGAAAGCAGCAGTGAGCACATGCCGAAAGATCCAAGTTAATTCTGGATTGTCTGCTTCAGCTCACGTTAGCTTTGCACCTTCTGCTTGCTCTTCTTTCTTGGGTTTTGTTATTTTCTAATCTATGCCGGGCGTGTCAGAGCATCCATTGACGAAGAGCACTGGAAACCTTCTGAGAAATCCAAGTAAATAAAGATAATTGTGCCTACCTTATCCGTGTGTTTGCCAACTCCTTCTCCACGCTGCCATATCTTGATGAGACAGAACTTTCCCTTGCTGACTCCCCATGGATGTATTCTTACTCATCCATGTCTTTTCCTTTTGTAAATACAAAAACAGAGAATGGTTTCTATCAATTTGTCCTGCATAGGTGTGAGTCTTGATAGTTTTCACTTCCCTGGATCTCCACATTTGGAGGGTGGTTCACTTTACCAATATCTAGTCCTTTGGTGTTTTGGCAAGCTTAACTACCAAGCTTGACTGGTAGTTGAGTTATTTCATCTTTTATTTCCTTTAGAAAGCAAAAATGACTTCGCTGATGAGAAGTCATTAAATCTGAAGGCTTAATTATTGTGGTTGCTTTATCTGACCAGCCTCTTGCCTGGAAAATTCACTCTAGGTCTTGTCTCCTGTCAAGAAGGTTGGTCTAGGAAAAATTCCCCTTGCTCCAAATACTCTTTCTTCCTATGCCAGTAGCTTGCTTTAGAAGTTACATCCACGCTTAAACCCTATTGACTTCAGTGGTTTTTGGAAACTATATTTAGATGAAAGCGTTAGTTTTGAAAGCGTTGGCTCCATTAGGAACGCATGCTAGACATTCTCTCCCAGGATTTTTCAGTGTTTTCCTTCTGTACCAACTATGCCTGGATCCAAAGTTAATCTGTGAAACACAAGAACAGCTGTACCAAGGCAGACCAAAGCCTTGTGCACTATCTCTGACAAAGCCTGGTAGGGTGTGCTGAAAGGGAAGAGCTTAAAATCAGGAGTTACCAACTCCAGCAAACACTCCCAGCAAGCTGTAGTTTAACAGCTCACTGCACTAGAAGTTTTCTCTCTGTTTTTATATTTGCTAGACCTTTATGTTCAGCTTGCTTTCCTTTATTCTGCCTAACTGCCTTTGGAGCAAGCTTACACTTCTGCAACCACCTATGGCAGCAAAGTTCATAACGTGCAGGAAAAAGTGCTTCAGCTTGGTTTTCCATCTGCTGTCTGGTGAAGGATGTTCATCGTACTCAGCTAGTAGTGATAATGCATCCACTGCCACCGTGTGCCTCCTGGTGTGGTGGGAGATCCAGAAGTCGCTTCTCCTCAGGTAGCAGAGGAAGTGGACAGGCCTAAGCTGTGCCTTCTTGGGGACGACTTCTTGTGCCATTTCCTCACACCCAGTTCATCTCTTGGCTCACTGCTTGGGAAAGAACCAGCATTCTTGTTGATTTGGGCTCTCCTTCTTGAGTGCTTAATATAAAATGAAAAAACTATAGTGAGGTCATCTTGGTTATGTGCTGCTAGTTATTTACCAGCTATTCTGTTTAATTACCATGCTCCTTAGTCCTTCTGCAGCTCCTTATAGACAGCGCTAATTTCTGCAACCTTAAGTAATTTTTTCTTAGCAACCTCAGCAAATTTATTTTGTTTTTAAGTATTCTTTTTCTGGACCATTTAGGCTCTGAAAACAGCCTATGCCACAGCCCGAACTTATTCGGGATTCTACTAGGATTCCCTCCTCTTTGGAAAATAACCATTTATTCCTACCTGCCCCTTCCTATTTCCTACTAGTTTTGAATTCACTTGAGAACCTCTCTTCTAATCCCAGGAGAGATTAAATTCCTAGGAGCCCCTGGTGAGAGAGCTTTTGAGAACCAGAGCACACTGCGTCAGCCCTGCTTATACGCGCACTGATGCCTACAGAGCATTCCCCAGAAGCGTGCTTTCTTCATCCTACCTCTTCAATGTTGTTATGTAGCCTCTATTGCTTTGCCCAGTGTTACATATGGACTTTAAGTAGCTTGCTGATTTTCCTCTCAGTTTTATTTCTGCCCACTTCCCTTTTCCAAAGGCTGGCACTGCTGGAGTTGATGCCATCTTATTCCTGGGCTATTCCTATCTCACCTATGACAGTACACTGGTGGTGAGACAAGGCATCATTTGGATGTGAAACTCTGCTTTTCTTGGCAGATGGGAAATGCTTGAAGTCCCATGAACTCTTATGGCATCACCTGCAGCTTGTATGCACTGCTTCAAACAAATGCTCAGGGCACTGAGAATGTTTTTATTCATCTATTTTGGAGTAAGGTGCTGCATATTAGTAGTAAGCCCATTGCTGCTCAGATACTGCCAAGTTATTTTTGATTTTAAGAGCTGCAGAATAATTTGCTAGAGCACATAAAAAAGGACTCAGTGTCAATCTTTGCTTTTTCCAGAAATGCAATCAAAATTATTCTACCATAATCAAATTTGTCTTTGCGTGCGGAGAGAAACACATGCACTGCAGGAGGTGGTTGTGTCCAGGTCCCTCTGCGTCCCATAACCCAGGTGTCCCTTTTATGTCAGGAGTGGGTTGGCATCAGTGTCACGTGGCCTTGCTATGCAAAGAAAAAAAGCAAGGGTTTTGATGAGAAGGTGATTTGTTTGTGCTGCTGCAGGGTAGGCACACTGCTTAGGCTGACCAGCTCAGTTCCAGAGAAGCTGAGTGTTCCCCGAGTCTGCAAAGGGCAGGCATTTTTTTTTTTAGCAATATTTACAGCATCTCTTTGAAGCCAAATGTTTTTGGGGTTTTCCACCACTCCCCTCATTCCCATTGTGACTGTTTCCCCCATGGATGATTTCTTATGGTTTCAGGAGCGATACCACTAAGGGCTGGCCCAGCATGGAATTTCTGCAGTCCTGAACTGCTCTATTTGTACTCCCAGGGCTGGATTCAATTGACAAGAGGCTCCACAGCCAACCCCCTTGGACTGCACATGTGTTTATTTAAATGTCAGTGGCCCACACAAGCTGAATACCTATTAGCTAGAGCACACATAAAATTCAAAGCACAGCTACAGTTCATATTTATTGCTCAAAGTACAGCTCTCTTTATTGTTGTCATTTCAGTACCCTTGTATTTATGGTATTATTCAGTCAGCTCTGAGAACTTAACTAGCACTTTGCAGTGTTTCTATACTGCGGGGGTATAATATCCGCCTATAATAAATATATAGGTGAGGGATTTAAGAACAAAACAAAACAGCAACAACATATAGCATGTGAAAACTTCAGTAAGCAAATAAAATATTTCCTGCTAAGGTTGGAGAAGAAAACACGTGTAGACATATGCACAAAACCCACCAGTATCACTTCAAGTCACCTAATGAGCCGTAGATGTGAGCTTCCACTCTCTTTTTTCATCTCTGGCTTTTGCCATTCTCCAGAGGTACTGCAGCACACGTGCTGTAAAGCACCCAGCTCCCACGTGAGGTAGTGGCAGATAGTGCTGTTATGGGCTGGGTGTAAGCAGTGCTCTTCTGGTGCTTGTCCATGAATGACACTGGAACGCTGCTGTCTGCAGAGCTGTCAGCCAAGCTTCTCAGCCAGAAACACGACAGGAAAGCTTGCTGTGGTCCTGGGAGCGAAGCAAGCAGTTGTGGTAAATGGGTGTATTTCTGGTACGTAGGAAAATAAAGATGCATTTCTTCTAAATGGTGGGTTGTTAGAGTAGTATGGTGAGGCTGCAGTTGGGCTTGATGATCTTGGAGGTCTTTTCCCACCTGAGCAATTCTAAGATTCTAAATGCAGGTGGAGAGATGAGAGATGTCTCTTGCAGCTGGTATTCTGGAAACCTGCCCTATTTCAATTCTAACGTTTGCCTTGGTAAGGAAATGTTCTGTAAAACACAATAGTTTCTGCTAAGCTATTTCTAGTGGACTTCAAATTTCACTGGCAACGCTCAGATGTGCCCATTCTTAGTTTGGAGGGAGCATAAAGCTCCATTTGACTTGAGAGAAGAGCAGTTTAATTAAGAAAAAAAAGAAAAAGAAAAAACTTTGTTTGGCTATGTTGTTCTGCTGACATGAATGCGAGTGACTCCAAGTGGGATTTTGGGCTCAAGCCCAGAAAAGCAAAAGCACTCCTTTAAAAATAACTCTAAGGTTGGAGTTTTGGACTGTGGCTTCAGAGGCTGTTGGCCCTTGCTGAGCCAAGCTGCCAGTGACAGAGGTGCCCAAATCAGAGTAATGTTCCTCAGAACTTGCCTTTAAATAGAGATCTTCTGAGACCTTCTTTTGCAATGATGTAAGAATCCACCTTCCTCTGCCTCGTGTCAAGGTGTCCTTGGGAAGAGCAGAGGTCTGCAGTGGCACAGCCACCTCCAAAATACATCCATGCACCTGTGTAGGACACAGCTCCTTTCTCTAGCCTGGTCATTGCAATTCCTTTGCTTTTCTGACTTCGATAGCCCTTATTTTGCTTCTATCACGACAAAGATAGCCGCTTTACTCTTGGCTGACTGCAAGGGTGCTAGCAGCAAGGCTGAAACACTTGATAGCCTCTTCCCCTGCCAGCCCCCACTAATGCTTTCACACCCATGCACCTCATCCAAAATCACAAACCTGTCACTAGAGAGCTATCTGACGTGTTCTCTTATCAGACAAAAAAATCAAACCAAATCTAACCAAAGTGCTGTACGCTCACACTCTCTCCTCCTTGCTCATAGAGAAGCACAGCCCAGTTTCGGGCCATTACACTTCCTATCAAATGATCTCAACGTTTTGCGTTGCAGTCTTTATATAGCAGCCAGAACATTCCTGCCCCTCATTCAGTGCAAGGTAGAAGGCCTTGTTTAATTAATCCTACTCTCATTTCCAAGCCACACCAGCAGCTTTCCTAGAAGTTATCCATATCAGCCTGCTAACGTGTGATGTTTGGAAAGCTTCCACGGGCATTCATAACTGATCCTTTAATATGCACCAAGCAACCTGCTAGCAAGGCAGGAAGCTCCTGATAAGGATGAATCAAGATCTGTGAGTCTCGTCTCTTTGATGCCAGCGTATCTCAGTGTGAACAGCCTAAACCAAAACTGCTGGAAAGGCACAGATGCATTCCATTGCAACATCCTCTCAAGAGGTACCTGTTGTAAACTCTTCCTTTTCTTAAAGGAAAGAAATATGTGGTGCTTATTATGCAATGTAGATATTATTGATCTATATCTCAATTACGTTCCTTTTCTGGGTTGGACTCCGTTGCCTTGCAGATTTTTGAAACAGCTCGTCAGTTTTAGTCTCCATCTCTTTCTATCCTTTCTGGGTTAGTCTCTTCTCTGTCCCACTCAGCCCTTTCCTTGAATCTAGTCCTTGAAATGATGGGGTTTCCTTCATCTGCTCTTTTACAAAATGTGAAATTTGACTTTTTTTTTCCCCCTTTTTCCTGGAAGAGACATCCTGTCCTCTTTCAAGACTGATCTTTCCTACTGATCCTGGAAAAGTGAAGTATCTTTCTTCTGTGCCCATATTTTATGAGCATATGCAGATATTTCTAGGGCTGGAGAGGTTTTGATTCATCTGAGGTTGTCGTAGCAGATTCTGAATTATATTTTTAACATTAATGGCTGATTATTTATGTCTTAGTTGTCCATTGAACAGCATATCTTCAAATGAGAGGCCAAGATTCAGAATTCACAGCCAATTATCCAACAGAGCCAAGCAGGATATAACTCTTCAGCCTTTGGAGATGTTCCTTTCATGATACTATTTTCCACAGTTCCATTTCACTATTGCTGTTCTGGACACCTGTACTTGTGTTGATACATCATCATCTGCTGTGACGCTCTTTAAGAAGTCAGATAAAGTGCTTGCAACTAGCAAGGCTGTAAGATACAACAGGAAAGGTAAACACAGTGAGAAAATGGTGATAAGAAGGAGATAAAGGACCTGAGCTTTTGCCCTATGTAGATGCTTCTGTGTCTCTGCATAAAGGAGCTAATGATCCATGGATGTTTTGGTTCAGCATGAGACTTGTGCACCCACCGACTGCCTCCTGACGTGAGCTCAGTGCTGTAACTTTCAAAAATGGATGATTTGTGTGAACACCAGTCCAGTTATATTCAGCAAGAATGAACCTTTGTCCTTGCTATATTGTTTCCTAATGCTCTACTTGGCTTCCTGAGTGCACCCAGCTCATGCTTCAGTTTATACATACCTTCTTTTTTTTGCCCTTCCTCTTGTCCCATCTTTTCTGAATGTACAAGGAAGGTTCTATCTGCAATGGTTCTATGCCATTATGATTGCTCTCCTATAAGTAGACAGAGAAAATCTGGTGTCTTCCTGTGTTTCCTAGCGAGTTCAAATCCAAAACCAGCTGTGGTTTTAGTTTTGCCATAGGAAAGGAAAAGCGAGGTGAGGTTTCGCCAAGAACAAAACACAGCTGCCCAAACCTTTTAGTAGATAAATATATTCAGGAAATAACATAAATAAAATAAAAATTTACTCTAAATTAAAAAAAAAAAAACCTAAAACTTTGACCTATGTGCAATAGGAATAGGACAATATTTAGATAATCTAAACAGAGGGAAGAGAAATTAGGAATCTGAAAGGTGCATGCAGTTTTGCCCACATACTTCATCTACCAGTTCCCCTTTCACTCCCAACTTTTTAAAGCAAGATCTATCTCTTCTTTTGGACCATGCTCAAAAAGTACTGTGTCCAACAGAAGATGATTTACTTTGGTCTGTGCTGATCTAATTTGTGTCTGTGTGCTCTTGTCCTCCATGTGA
The DNA here is from genome assembly GCF_019232065.1 of Centrocercus urophasianus. Lineage (NCBI taxonomy): Eukaryota > Metazoa > Chordata > Aves > Galliformes > Phasianidae > Centrocercus > Centrocercus urophasianus. The sequence continues at coordinate 864,094 of NW_024884756.1, forward strand.
ATAAACCTCATGGCCTATGGGGCTTTGATTCCAGCGTGCTTATCAGCACCGATGCCTGTGGCAATCTCCCATCAGTGGACAAAACTAATGATGTCCATGCATAGAGTCTGTGATCAGTAAACTTGCACGATCATGATATGCTCTAAATGGCTGCTTTTAATGGAATAAAGCTACAGTAGGAAGAAATTGTCAGGAACTTTATTAGTTTGCCACCTCTTGAGTGTTTCATTCTTCTATGCAATGACAAAAGTGCCTGGTGATGGATTCTGTTGTAGTTATTTTTTGGTGCTATACTGCCTCGTTTGTATCTTCAGGTCTCCCAGTAATCGATAAGAAATCATAGCCTTTTATCCTCATCTTATTCTTAGGTAGGGAAACAGTAATATTCCTGTTTTACAGATGTAAGACTAAGGCACTAATGAGTAAAGGGCCAGATCCAGTAGTTTCATTAGCTTGCAATTAATAACTTAAGATCAAAGATGCTCTTCCCCAGACTACACTACATTGCTATCCTATTTTGGAGGCAGCTATGAAGTACTCCCCAGAGCTCAGCTTCTGAAGTGCAAAGCCCTGAGATATCTTGGTGCTGTGCTGCTGGTCCTGTCAACACCGGTCTACACTCAGATGATGTCCCAGAAAATAAGTATTTTTTAACCCTCCTCCACAGCCTGTCAGCTAAGGGATGTAACTTCTCACCTGTTCTATCATCTTGTGCATCGTGCTTCTGTCCAGTGGCCTGTCTTTGCAGCAAGGGGATGCTATCCTGTGCTGCTGTGACCACCAGCATTTGGAGAGATGGAAGCTGCATTTAAGGATTCTGCCAGGCAGAAGAGAGAAGTGACCCTGGACCCTTCAGTTCATGGGTAAGTGCTCTGAACTCTTGAAAATGGTCTGAACAGTAGGCATGCTAAGGAAGAATAAAATAATGATTTAAAAAAAATAAATAAAGAGAGAAGGAATAAGAAGGAAAGTGACTCTGATTGAGATTCTGACTGAGGGAAGGTGAGTCGTGGACTCCAAGCGAACTTGCAGCGATCTGTAGGCTTTAGCCACAAGATACATTTCTGACCTGTGAGTCCAGTCATTCTGTGCAACCTCTGCCATAGTCATCCTGGGTCCGAGATCTCTGGTTCTGTAAGCTCCACCTTGCCTTCTTGTGTTTGTCTCAAAGAGACTGAATAGCAGCGCATCTGCAAAAGGAGTCTGTGAGTGCAAGCTCTGCCAGCTGCTCCTTACCTGTGAAATATGGAAGTTGCTTCTCCTCAAAGGCAATTGCTGCTCCTGAAACCAGGCATTCGTATTTGCACGAGAAAGCTGTGACTGACTGTGAGATGATGCGAGCCTAGGATCTCACTTAAAAAAAAGAAGTGTAGACATAGGTTTGTTTCCTGCTCTGCTCTGCCTCAGTTTAGCAGCTATCTGTTCTCTTTTGGAGAGCTGGTTGGCACTTACTTTGGTTGGGCCAAAGGAAATACAATCAAGTGTGTGTGAAAGAGCAAGCACTGGGTCACAGCTCTGAGAGCAGCAGTAAGAAGCATTCCTTCTCTGCAAAGCAAGGGGCTTATGGGCAAAATACAGCCATTCCCAGACAGCTCAATGAAACACGCACAACCTGAACAAAAAGTAAGTATTCCATTCAACTCGTGAATGCTTGTGAAATTCATTTTTTTGCCAGCTTTTACAGTCCACAGCCTTCTCATTCAATCTTGAATAATAGCTTTGAATTGAGCTGTAAAAGCTTCCGAAGTTTGAAGCCTTTTGACAAGTTAATTTAGCTGTATGGTAAAAAGTTTTTCCCGCAGATAGAATAAAGACATTGTATCGTGAATGTAGTAGTCATCCAAGGGAAAGAAAACACCATTAGGATAAGAAATGATGGGCTTTATGGAGATAGTTTGTGGTTTAGTGTAATCTACTATCAATATTTCAGTAGAGAAGTATTCTACTTGTCATTCAGCTGCACGTCAATATCTTCACTTAAAACCAACACCCAGGGGCCAGGCTGCACATATATTTTTATTGAAAAAGTAACTTGTTGCTTTTGGTGGGTTTTCTTTCTCTTTTTCTTTTTTTTGTTCCTCACAGTTATTTCTACTTTAATTGTTTGGGTTTTTTTTTAATCCTGTATCATGCAGGATGCTTTTTTTTTCTTCTTCTTTTTTTTTTCTTCTGGTTGAAAGAGACAGAAAAATGAATCAATATTTTCTCTAAGGCTCCCACTGTAGAGAAACACACACATGCACACACACACACGTGTTTTTTTTCCTCTCAGCAGCTGCCAAGGATGAAAATTCAAGGAATTCAATAACATATATAGAAAGAATCAGAAAAAAAAAAGTCACTGATAAGCTAAATGATCCAACAATTATCCTAGCCTCAATTTCACAAAGATCTCATCTTAAGTACAGATTTATTTCTTGTGTATTTCTAAATTCAAGCCTCAGTATGCTACTAACATTGACAACTGACGGCAGTTGAAGAAGGAGATTTGCTCTGTCTCGTAGCTCATCAGTCTGCTCAGGAGGGATAACACCTTAAGGTAAGATCTTAGGGACAGCAGTTTGTAGTGGCTGCACCACATTCCTTCTCCATCTCCTACAACAAGCTCAGAGAATCAATGTTATTGCTAAACAAATACGGAATTTATAAAATTCAGCAAAAAACACTCGGTGCAAATTTTGGCAAGGAAACATTTGCAAAGTGTATCAAGCTGAGGATAAAATGACTGCTATAAATATCCAACATTATCTTCGTTAACCTTTGTTGCAAAGCTTTTTCTTCTTTACCCAGTCTTGTCTTTCCCAACAGCAGCACCATGGCTTTTCCTTGTCGCAGCTGCCTCTGCTCCCCAGGCTGCACGCTGCTGCAGCACAGCTATTTCCAGGTGTGTTTTCCCTCTGCCAAACCTGCAGCATAGGAAGCCCTGCCCGCTGTGTGGCTGCCTAGTCTCCTATCACTCATTTTTCCTTTCAGCAACACAGCATTGTGTGTTCTGTGTTTGGCATTGCTGAAATAAAGAGCATAATTTGAGACAGAGTACGTATGCCTGAAGATTTTCTGAGAAGCATGAACCTGAAGAACAAATTTTGCATTGTGACCTTTATTTTGAACTTATTTTCTTGAAACGTGGGACGGGGATTTGATTTTGTCTAAGACAACAGCAGTAACTTTTTTCTTTGAGACTGGCCCTGGTGCTGCAGAATTTAAGCTTTTTAGTCCTTGAGTGATGAAGACTTGATGAAGTGCTGGGTCTGCAGACAAGCTGGAAAAATAACTTCTGCAGCCAAATACAGGCTTCTTCAGCCTCAGCAGGCACTCTTTAGTGAACGAGAACCACCTTGTTCTCCTTTATAGCTCACATTAAGCCAGACAGGACTGCTCTGCACAGAAGACAGATTTCAGAGCGTATTGAAAAACACCACAAGAGAGAAGTATCTCTGCTGCCTGTGGTCCTGTGCAAAGATAGAAGGCATCCCAGCTGAATCAGAATTCACCGAGACAAGAATAGAAAAGGTATACCTGAAGGAAAACACAGGAGGGGGCAATATGGATGTAACATTGTCTGTTTAATTACAGCTGTGTTTTAAATCTGGTAGTTGCTGTTTTTCCTTTTTTCTTTTCTTTTTTTCCTGATAGCAGAAAGGATGAAATGGGTACGATGTAGAGAGGACACAGATGGGAGTGGGAGATAAGGCAAAGAAGGGTGACTGGCAGGAGAAAAACATCAAGGGAGAGAGATGATGGCAACTAACTGATCAGGAGGAAGGAGAGAAAGCAATCCACACATGGATGCTTGTGTCTGGGCTTGACTGCAGCACTGGCACTTGGAGTAGGTGTTGCTCTTCAGTGGCAAGGCTCTAGAGGAAGCTCCTGCTGGCTTTCTCCCTAACTCGATGCTCTCTTTCTGGCTGAGGAGGTGGTGGAAGGGGCAGCATTAGGATGCAAAGCTGAGAGACCCTCTTTTACTTCCTCCAGATTGCTGTGACTGGGGAAGGAAACGAGCTGCAGCATTGTGATGGATGTTACCTGCTTAAGCACATCAAAAAATGGAACCTTTTTGACAAACAAGAAGTAGAGTTCAGGTAGAGATGAGGTGGAGGTAGGCGGGAAGCTCCATAATTGCATTTTATTTCAGTCCTTATGAATTAGCTCTGCCAATTTTCTTTTTCCCCAATTTTTTATTTTAATTCAAATGGCTTTTAAGTAAACTTTTCAGCTGCAATTACAGTAAAAACAGACCATACTATATACAGTCAGGTTTAATATATAGGAAGAACATTTTTTTGCTCGTGTCTGAATTCTAGTTTATAGGAACAATGGCAGGGTTTAATTTTCTGTCATTATGCACAGGTTAGCCTAGACTGGATATTAATAGACACACATATTCACACCCACGACCACAAGTAAAGCATCAATCAAATTTGGAAGATAAAACTTACACTCCATGTTAACTTTAAGGGTGCAATTTTCTTTCCCTTCTTTCATCTTTTCAAAACACCTTCAGCCATGCAGAAGGCATTGGAGGTGACAGACCCAACCTGCAGAGGCCTCTGCAGCTTGGAGCTGCAAGAGAGCATCGGGGGAACATGTGGGGGGTGCAGATGCTGCAGGGACCACTTAGGCAAAGCGATGGCTGTAAGCGTGTTGGTGAGCAAAGCACTTCACAGCAGCACAAGAAATGGGGAGCCTTAGGAGAGGGCAGGCAGCCACGCAGCTGTCCTTACATGCGTCCTGCCATGGCCACCGCTCGTTAGATCCACTGGGCAGCTTCTAGCATATGTGAATGTTGCCTTGTTGTTGGCTGCACGGTCTGCACTCGTGAACCTCTAGACCTAAAGCACTTACACCCACATGTCTCTGGACACTTTAAGATAATTTAGAAGCTTATTTATACATGTAGACATACATGCACGTGAGCACACAAACTGGCCCTGAATAAAGATAGCAGAACGGCCGTAGAAGGAAACCTAAAACCTCACCGACCAAAGAACAACAAACAAACAAGCCCACAAGCCAGTATATGGTAAAAATGAGACAAAAACGGGCTTCAGCTTTATGCAGAAGTGGTGCACGCCAGTGTATCCTCAGACACGTACTGAAGTGAGAATATCCCCAAACTTCAGGTCCTCTACAAGGCAGGCTGTGCTGCCTGTAGGCTCAAGCTTAGAATAATCAAAATTGTAGAATCACAGGATGGCTTGGGTTGGAAGGGATCGGGAATCTCCAACCCCCTATCACATGCAGGGCCACCAACCTCCAGATCTCATAGCAGCCCAGGCTGCCCAGGGCCCCATCCAACCTGGCCTTGAACACCTCCATAATGGACAGGACATCCACAGCTCTCTGGGCAGCTGTTGCAGCACCTCACCACTCTCACAGCAAAGAACTTCCCCCTGACATCCAACCTCAATCTTCTCTCCCTCAACTCAAAACCACTTCCTTTTGTCCTGCAGTTATCAACCCTTGTACAGAGTTGACTCCCCTCTTGTCTGCTGGCTCCCTTTAGGTGCTGGAAGATGTAATGTTTGTTCCAAACTGCTGCTCACAAATTAATCTCTTAAAAATAAAGTAAGACAGGAAAGCTGAACTCAACAGGATGATTCTGCTGATGGAACCATCAGACTGATTCTGACCTCCGCCAAGAAGCAGGCATGTTATTCATGGCATGGAAAGAGAAGCAACCACAGGGGTCAAATGTCAAATGAATACGATTTTCAGATGGCTTTGTAATTGCTAAGCATCTCAAAAAAAAAAAAAAAAGGAGAAAAAAGAGCTGTGATTGTATGCTAGAATACAGCTGCAAATTATGAAGGAGGGACAAAGTCGTTAGCAACTCCCTTCAGGTCCCAGCCGGCCCGTGCCTCTGCCCCTTCCGCTTCTCACACGGTGATTCAGGCGCCGTTCAAAGCGGCGCAGCTCGGCTGCGGGACGGGGCAACCCAACGGACGGCGCCCAACGGCCGCAGCCCGTCCGCGCGCCGCGCCATCACCTAGGCGACGTGCGGAGAGGCGGGGCTAAGAGCCGAGGCGGGGTCCGATTGGTTCCCTTCCCCCGCCGCGCGCCCAGCCGGGATGAGGCGGAGCGGGGGGAGAGCGGGAGGGGGGAAAGAAAAAAGAGGGAGCCGCGGCTATAAATAAACCGCGCTTCCTGATTGGCCGGCAGGAAAAATGGTCGCACCACGTGACTCTCCATCTAAAAATTCCAAGATGGCGGATCCCGTCACGGGCTGAGTCCGTTGGTGGCGCGCGCGCCGCCCGTGTCCGCCGCCGGGCCTTCGCCGCAAGGCTCCACGCTCCTCCCGCCGTCACCCAGGTCAGTACGCGGCGCCTCTCGCCGGGCCGGACCACGCCGGGGCCCTGCTGCCCGCCGCACGGGGTCTTAAGGCTGCGCGAGTTTCTGTCCGCCGGCTTTTAATCCCGGCCCGGGCCTCGCCGTGGTTCCCTAAGGCTTCGACGGCGCGCGGCTGTTTTCCTCCGGGCTCCGGCCGTGCGGCGCGGAGGGTTCCGCAGGGGGGAGGTGACGGGCAGCTCCTCGCACCAATCGCGTTTGCCCTCGTGGTATTGGCGGGTGGATTTGAGCCGCTGTGCCATGCGATTGGACGCCGAGCCCGGTGGGGGCGTGGCTTCGGCTCGCCCTCCTTCGGGCGGCGGGCGGCGGCGCTGGCGTTTTTTTGTGAATGAGGCAAGGGGGCGGAGCATCCGGATGGCCACGCCCCCTCGCGGGCGGCCGCGGCTCCTCCCACCCCCGGCAGCAGCGGCGCCGCCTCGGAGCCGCGCGGGGCTCGGCGCGGAGCGATGCGGGCAGCGGTGAGCGGCGGGGCCGGGGGCGGAATGGGCCGGGGGCGGGGGGGCCAGGGGGGGCCGAAGAGGCGCCTGGCGGCGCCCCCAGGGCCCTCCCCGCCCCCCCCGCCCCGGGTTTGGTGGAAGTCCCCTAAAATGCTGTTTTTCTAGGTTGGGGGGATAAGGTTTGTGCTGCGACGTTGGATTCCTAACTTAAAAAACAGAAAGGAAAAAAAGAAAGGGCTTGTAACGCGCGTGGCGCTGCGTAAGGGAGGTGCTGCCGAGCGCCGGTGCGGGTTTTGCTGCAGGAATTTGTCAGAACGATGCTCAGCGCTATCCGAGCGGCGTGGTGAGCGCAGCGTGGCCTCTTAGCAGGGGAATGTGTTTGCGGAGCGATTATTTGCCGTTATGGTAGGGCTGTATTTGGCGTTACGGAGGGAGCTGAACCGGCCTTTTATTCAAAGCACTTGCGTAATTGTTTGGGGCATGATAGGGGAAGGTTTTGTTGCTTGCTCGCCTCCGAAGGTTGGCACCAACCCGGCTCGTTGCTTTAAACGCCCATTTCCTAGCGCGGCTCGTTGCTCTCCGGCCCCAGAAATGCTCCCTTGAAGCGAGGTGTGGGTGTGCTGGGTCGGATGGGTGCCCCGTGCTTGTCCTCAGCTCCATGCCATGCTGACAGCACTGCGATGTGCTGCTGTCAGGGGCTGCTTCCAGCTGGGGCCGCGTTGCCTGCCAAAAAGCTACCTGAAGTTAATTATCCGAATTAGGCTTTGATAACAGCGATGTTTCTAAAAGCTAAGGAGCTCTGAAGTTTATATAATACTCTGCTTCTTGGCAAGGCTGCTTTTTTTTCTCCTTTTTTTACCCCCACTGTTCTGATTGCTCTGATGTTTCCAGCTCTTCCTCATGGAGTTCCCAGCCCAAAGGCTGCCTTTGTCGCTCTGCAGGCTCTCAGAAAGAGTTAAGAGGGCATTGAATTAAGAAAGCTCAGCTGCTTGTATACAAATATACCGCAATTACAAGGCACCAAAGTTATTGCAGAATCCTACCGTCACCATGGCGACGTGCTCACTCAATTACATTTGGAAATGTAAAATGCCACCCAGTTAGAAAGAGTAAGTTTTTAGCACTGCAGATTTTCTGTACGAAGCGAAACGTGCGTGGCACGGCTCTCCAGGATGCTCTGCTTCTCTCTGTGCGTGAATGGCACGTGCACCTGACAGGTGTCATCGCTGGCGTTAAGCTGTGCTCTCAGTTGGCTGAATTGAGGGGAAAAAATGATTCTAAAAATCTTAAATCTTGAAAATTGATCTTCCTGTTCTTGATTTTTTTT
>NW_024884756.1:872305-890988 GCF_019232065.1 Centrocercus urophasianus
GGGGGGGGGGGGAGGGAGAGAAGGGGGGGTGGGTTTGCTTCAGGGTTTGGTTTTGGAGCAAGGATGCTTTAGAACAGCCAGAAATGCATTTTGAAAATGACCTGAGGAATTTGTCTTTTAGCAGATGGGATGGAAGCACGGGGTGGCAGCTCTCATCCTTTGCACGGGAGCTGCCCTTTCAGAAGTGTGTGTCCATGACCTGCAAAGCCATTCAGCTCCCTGGCTTTCTTTGCCATCTCTGCTTACATAGTGTTGCTAGCTGTGGTTTAGTGGGCAATATTGGTACTAGGTGGACAGTTGGACTGGATGGTCTTAGGAGTCTTTTCCAGCCTTAGCAGTTCTTTGATATGTAGGCAGGTCTGAGCTGTACAGCTGGGGTGGGGGCACTGGGTTCCATGCCCCAAGTATGTGATGTGGTTGGTGGGAGCGAGTCTCATTTATCACTTAGTGTTGGCTTATGAGCAAAAAGAATAAAACAGAAGGAAGAATTAAGCAAAAAGAGGTGGAAGCATGGGAGCTGCCTGGCTATGGGCTGCTGGAGAGGTGGAGCTGATTCCAGCCTGCAGCATTAAACTGTGCAGTGACCTGCAAGGGCAGGGAGAAGGGCTTCGTGAAAATAAAAGGTAAAGTTGAGCAGGAGCCCGTGGGTTTAGATTATGTTGCCTCCTTTGAAGTGGCTTGCTGCTCCCTGGAGCAGACTTCTTTAAAGCCATCGGAAGATGCCTCTGGGATTGGAAGCTTGGTGCAATGGCTGAACCTTTCCCTCTGTGATCATTTGTGGGTTTCCAGTTCTGAGGCAGCTACAGCCTTTCTATTGCATGAACATACCCCAAACCTGATAAAACAAAGCATTGAGGAAGAACGTTTCCACCGCCTATGTAGTATATGAAAGAGTCAGATACTTCAGGTCATCTTTCTGTTTCCAGAGCTGAGAATGGCTAAGAGCTACTATGCACTTATCAAGTAACTTATGCTAAAAGGAATTTGCATGCTGAATGTCCTTTAGAATCTGTTGCACAGCCTAACCTCAAGGACTGCAGGCTGACAGCATGAGGTGCTTGTGTCCTTGCTTGGCTGAACGCTGGGCATGCCCCACTGAAAGCCCACTGCCATTGTTTTTCAGCACCTTTGGGCTGCATTCCTGGAACTCTTGTTGTGTGCCATGCCTTTGTAATAGCACTGTAAATTAAATGAGTCCTTCTTTTTCTTGTGTGCAGCATGTGCTGTCTGGGTTAAGTGGCCAAGTGTGTGCTGAGCAATGCTCCGCAGGGTCTGACAACCTGAACGTTCAGGACCCAGCTGGGCTGACTTCATCATGGGCTGAAAGCACTCTTCTGGTCTCCTGTTCTTTTCCAGCTGATAAAATGGCTGTGTTGTGCTGGTTGGCGATACGTGGATTTGTATTTACTGGAAATACTGCTGTGTGTATGTGTATGTGTGTAATAATGTGTATATAACACAACTCTTCAAACCCTTAGGACTTGTCTCGGTTGGTTTAGGGTTGGTGCACATGGTCATGTTACCAGAACGTTTTATTTGCTGTTGGTCTGTTCCAAACTACCAAGCATAAAGACCGTAAAGAAATATTAATTGGAAGTATTGTTTGGATAGTGATAATGATCTTCATTACATATTTGCCAAGTGTTCTTGACTCTTCCTGCTGGCCTCTTTGGTGGTGTCTCTTTCTGCTTTGTTGCTCTCCTAGCTTATCTGTAGCTTGTTTTTAGGCATCCCATCAATTTTCTTCACCTTCCTTTCTCAGTCCTGCTACCCAGCCTGCAAAGTCAGCCATTGGATTTACATTCTATCAGATTCCTGCTTGAATACCTGGAGCTTATTTTGTTATATGCGTGTCATTGGACAGAGAAGCCGTCAGGATGTGTTTTGTCACTTCACTCAGAACTGCTCTTCAGTTTTGCATCTGCTTCCCTTATAGATAACCCATGCTTTCCATTTACAGGTACTCGAGGTCTAAGCACACCAATTCTGTACAGCGATGAAAGGAACGTGGTTCTCCTCAGCTTGCTGATTTCAGACTTGCAAACAGCAACAACGATCAAAAAAACAAAAATAAAATCAAAACTGAAAATATGATTTTGCCTTACATTGTGTCTTACAGCAGTCTCTTATCTGCTGCATTCGAGACCTTGGCTTGAGGGGTCTTAAAACTGCTGTAGTAATTAATGCCACTCACATTTTGATTATGTTATGCAGGAAACTGAAGTGGGCCAGGTTTACTTTCTTGTGCAGCGGACCATGTTGATAAGGCAGTATATAACAGATGATTCATGAAGTGCTGCTTGTCATTGCCAGGACTGCCTGAATAGCAAGCAGATTTTGGGCAGTGCTCCTTCACTGGGAAGATTTTAGGCAGTTTAAGCTGGGAGAAGGGGAGGGAACAAGTAGACGTGCGTTTCTGGCTGTCTTAAAGGATAAAGTCAGCAAATTTCAGTGAATTCAGAGGGGCAAAAATGGGTAACATAAGTGGGGACAGAGAAGTAGGAAAGCAGACAGAAGTTGTAAAATGATGTTGGAAAGAGGAGCAATTAGAGCAGTGTAAAATCTCCTGGAACGTGTTCATCCTCTGGTTCTCCGTTTGCAAGGAATTACAGCTTGGCCTGCCTCCGTAATACTTGAATCTTTTTGCACGGCAGTCATTACTGGACAGATTTTAATCAACTTCATTCTTTTCCTTCATGTTTTTTTTTTCTGCTGGATTTTCTCTCAGTTTGATAAAAATCTGCCTGATGCTGCTGTCCACTGGTGCAGAGGAATATGTGCTGAGTTGTGGTCGTGGGCACCGCAGCCGTCTGCCCCCGTGGAATGACTGAATGTTTGTTTCAGACACAAGAGGTAGTCAAAAAAACAACAAAAGTTGCAGTTTGGAAATTGAATCTTAGGCCAGTGAAAAAGCTCTTTCTAGTCTGGGTAAGATTTTGTTCATTGTTTTTAACCCTGAGAGTGCTCCAAGGCAGCCATTTAAAATCATGGAATCACCAAGGTTGGAGAAGGCCTCCAAGATCATCCAGTCCAGCCGTCCACCTACTGCCACTATTTCCCCACTAAACCATGTTCCTCAGTATGACATGCAAATGTTTCTTGACACCTTTGGGGATGATGACTTGGGCAGCCCCTTTGCACCTCACCACTCTTTAGGAAAAATTCCTTCTCCAAACGTCCAACCTGAACCCGTGGCACAACTTGAGGCCATTTGCTTAGCTTGTAGGACCAGCAGGAAGGCAGAAGGCTGCTGGGAGGAGCTGGAGGCTGGGGGTGAAGGTGATGTGTTGGCTCCTGTCAGGGGGCTGAGGAAAGGATGCTGCGTTGCCTTGGGGCATCAGTGGCTCAAGCAGGCTCATAGGGTTTGATGAAGCTTTGCAGCACTGGAACCCAGGAGGTGATGTGGCACACTGGGGACCCTGCAGGTACAGCCAGGTGAGGTTTGGTGACTCTTGTTTGCTTTTGAGTTTGCTGTCCTGGACATGTGTATCAGTATGTTTTATAAAGAGTCAGCAAGCTGCTGAATCATAAAATGGCTTAGGTTGGAAAGGAACTTAAAGGTAATACAGTTTCAACCCCTCTGCCATAGGCAGGGTTGCCAAAGTGAATGAAGTAGTGCATTGTAAGTGTTTGCTTGACGTGGTTGTGTATGATAAGTTAATGTATAGGAGATTAAAATCTGGGCACTGACGGTGTAGCTGTGCTTTGTGTTAATTGGCCTTTTAAAGCATCTCGTTCTTTCATCTCGGCAAGCACTGACATCTGATTAATCTTAATTCCATTTATCTATTATGAGTAGCGAGGAATCTTGATGTTTCACGTGTAGGAAATAATTTCGTTTATTGATTTATTTTCCAAAGAAACAGTGCTTTAATGATGTGCCTGTCACCAAGACTTAATTACTGTTAAATTCTGTGAACGTTAGCGTACTATGACTCGCTTTATGTGAAATCAAATTGCGTTTGTCAAACGCACAAGATAGCATTAGTTGGCAGCTATAATTTGCATTAACTTATATCTGAGAGCTAGCTGTGATGGTGGGCCTGGCACCAGTGGGTGAGCAGGCTATGCTGTGCCTTGGCCTGTGCCTACAGCCAGCAAAGGGAAGGTGCAGCATCACAGCTGCATCCACGCTGTTATCCTCGAGTTTCATGCTGAATAAGCAGTTCTTCCAGGGTGCTGCTCAAGATTGAAGATAGATGAGCATGTTGCTCTGTTCTCCTTTCTTCCAGTTTTGTTCCTGTTTCGTATCACCTCAACAAAAGGGGAGGCCTGCAGCTTTCAGTGGGTTGTTTGTAGTAGGTTAACGTATTTTTATTGCATTAAATTACACTAAAATAGCTTACACAGTCGCATTACGTGTGCTCTGTAATATTCCAGTTAGTTTTGGTGTTTCCATTTGTTTGGATTGCTCCTAGAAAAGGTCCTGAAACATAAGCCTGAAACAATGAATGGATTCTGTTGTATGTTGTTCCCTGTGAGGCTTTGGAGAAGGGAGTGTTGTTTAAAGTTACATTTTTATCTAGTTTGTGGCTGGTCTGGGAGGAGGTGGGCTGAGGAGAATGGGAGCATCAGCCTTTGTGTGGGGTGGGATAAGTCAGCCTGGACACGAGTCAGGACTTACAGGCTGTCCATTTCCCTAGGATCAGTGGGAGAGGAATACAGGCTATTGGACCAGGGTGGCCCTAGAGGGAGAATTTGAAGGTAAAGTTGAAGTTCCTAGCAGTCTGGGTTAGATTTTAGGGCACTGCCTATGATACCAAGGTCTCTGCTGGGCTGCAAGTGCAGCCCTTTCCTTCTCCATGTGTGAAGCAGAAAGCCTGCTCTCTGCTGCTGTTTTCCACTGCTGGCTGACAAACTCTTGGATTTCTGTAACCTTCTGTAGGCAGTGATTGGTGCCACAAACTGAAGCTTTGCAAATTAATGCCACTGCTGCTCACGGGCACCGTGACATAGGGAGAACCAGATGTGGTTAGTACTGAATATGCTCAAAAAGGTGTCTTGTCTTCAGCCTGTGCTGAAGAGAAAGGGAAGGTGAAATGAAAGGCCTCGTGCAGTCAGGTTTATTTGAGCCTGGTGTGAGATTTCCTGCTGGTAATTGATTATTCCAGTGGATTGGAACAGACGTTGGCTCTGCATTTGCATCTCAGTTTTTCCTCACCTATTTGATGTAAACAGATCTCTCCTAAAATAACAGGATCCATGCAGAAGATTAATTTATGCACTTCATCCCTTCTCCTAGGCTGATTTTGTTTGAGTCCAATGGTAATACTTTGGTTGGGAGAAATTTTATTTTATTTTTTTTCTTCTTCAGCCTCCACTAGCAGATGTGTTTGAATGAAATGCTCAGTCTAGAAGGGAGGCTGGTTCTCTCTCTAACCCTTCAGAAGTGAACAGCAGGGAGTTTATTGTGCTGCACGTGGTAGGTGGTGATTGCTTCATTGGGGGTTGTGCTTCTCCACCCTTCCACTGCACTCTTCTTCCTCATCCTTGGAGAGAAGGAAGGCTGCTGCCTCATCTGTTCCCAGTGCCGTAAGCATGAAGTGTTTGATGAGCTTAATCATAATTATGAATGAAGTCACAGCATTAGGAAAAAAAACAAACGCTTTAAGCTTTGCTAAAGCAGTGAAGTGGTGCATGGGAACGTATAACAGCAAAAGGCAGTCTGAGTTTTTTGTGTTCTGAGTTATCAACCCTGATGTAATGAGAAGAGCTGGGTGCTTTTGGATCTGTACAGAAAAGGCTTGTGTGCATATCAGTGCGATACAAAACAAAGTGTAGCACTTCAAGTATTCCTTCAGAAAGATTGCCTTGTGTGCTGAAATGTTGTTTGCGGACTGTCAACCACTGCAAATAGGAGAGACTCGTACTACATAACTTTATGAGTGCTCTGTGGTGTTTTCAGGTGGATTTACACAGGTTGTGGTCTTGTTCACCTCTGTGACTGTGTGTGGTTGTTATTTTTCCTCGTGCTCTCTGTGTTAGTTTGTGCCTTATAAACGAAGATAGGTGGTGGTGGTACCTGGTGCTTGCATGTGGCCCATGACGTGGCAAATCTGAAGGTAGCTGGTATTCCTTAGGGAGAATCCAGTCCTCCTCAGTGCCTGGGGTTAAGCAGTTCTTTTGGATGGCAGACCTTCGGCTGGTACCAGTTTTCAGCGGCCATGAGACTAAAGCGTCCTTCTGCCAGTTAGTGACAGTATGAGAAATCTCAGCTGAATTCTGTTTGGCAGTGAAAGTGTGCTGCTGCTGGTCTTTGCTATGAAAATGCTGTTCTAAAAATAAACTGAAGTACGGGGATGCTGAAAGCAGGGGAACAAATGAAAACTTATGCTTGACTGATTGAGGAGATAGTTATCACAGAGTAGTGCTGACTGCGGCACGAGTGAGGTCAAGGCAGGAAAGTTCTGCACCAGGCGGTACTTGCATTGTAAGGGGAGAAGTAAGGAAACTGAGACTCATAGATAGACATCAAACTCTTCTGTAAGCCTACCAGCAGCCAGGCTGCCACACCACAGAGGTTGTGCCCCTGAAGCCCAAATAGCAGTTGGGTAAGGAGTATTAGACGGCAGACGTGAAATCCTGTAGTGTTGCAGCTAAACCGTACTCTTATCTGTGTAGATCGTGTTTGAAATTGGAGGTTGGACTGTATAGATAGCATAGAAAAAAGAAGGCATTCATGTTTAATTAGGTGTTTACCTAATTTAAAATGTCAGAAAAACCAAGCAACTTGAGACATGTAATTCTAGAAATGAGAACATCTTCTTTGCGTGGAGTTTATCATCCCTTCTCGTCAGCAGGATATCCAGTTGTATACCTTCATAGAATCATAGAATCTTTCCATTTGGAAGGGATCCTTACAGGCCGTCTGGTCCAGCTCCCCTTCAGTGAGCAGGGACACTACAGCTCCACAGGTGCTCAGAGCCCATCCAGCCTGACCCTGGGTGTCTCCAGGACAGGGCATCCACCAGCTCTTGGGGCAACCTGTGCCAGTGCCTCACCACCTGCATTGTAAAAGCCTTCTTCCTTATATCCAATCTAAATCTCTCTCTTCTAGTTTGAAACCATTTCCCCTCATCATTTTACAACAGACCCCGATGAAGAGTCTGTCCCCTTCCTTCTTAAAGCCCCCAAGTGCCATTCTGAATGACATTCCCCTAATTCTTTCCTTTGCTGGAAGCAGCTGATCAAGATGGGATGTTGGGAGGCAAGCTGAAAAGCTGAACAAACTGTTGCCTGAGCTTATGTGTCCCTCCTTCTGGAAATACTGCTAGTGTGGTGTACCCCAGGCTAAAGAGTTAAATGCAGACTTCCTACCCACTATCTTTTTGCCCTTCTAAGTAAAATCAAACCTTACGGCCGTATTGTTGGTGATAATTTAGACTTTTGCTGTGAATAATGTAAACCCACTTGGGAGCCGATGTCTCTTGTGAAAATCAGCTCTGGATTTGGTATCTGACAATTTCTCTGTACGTCTTATATTTGCGCTTTCATTCTGGTAGCACAGATGCAATGTGTGTGCCTCTAGATGCTCAGATTGTTTAAAAAAAAAAAAAAAAAGTAAAATAATCAAAATAACTAAAGTATACGGAGTACCAGTGGGGCTTGCATTCCGAGTATTGCAACACAAGGTGTTCTCTGTTCTAGACTGTAAATATTTATCTCTTGTCAAAGCACAGCAGTTACCACTGGGAACTGATCTGGCATGCGAGAAGGTTTTCCTTAAGGAATTTGCTTCCTTTTATTTACAGTGTTATCGTATATTTAAATTCCAGGGCCTCAGTGTATAGCTCTGAGGCTCATTCTTAACACTGGCAGCGAAAACCTAAATTATCGCATCCACTGAATGCAGATAACTGAGTTCAGAGCATATGTTGTAACCAGCCAACAAGTGGGTGTGAAAATCAAGCAAACATAGGAAAAGGTACCGTCTTCCTGCAGCTGCAGGAGGCTGCTGAGTGAGGATGACAGCCGGCCGTGTCACTGAGTGTCTTCTTGGCAGCAGGGAATCTGCTTCCAGTGATGACTTCTGGGGTGGCTGCTGATGGAGCATTGCCTGGGTGCAGGCGTGGTGTTCCTGCACTTGACTGTTGCCCCTCTCCTCGCCTTGTGGATTTTGTCTCCTCGAGCAGGCGTTCGCAAACCTTTCAGCTTTCACTTAGCCTCCCTGACATCACGCCTGTTTTGTCCTAAGCCTTCTGCTGGAGCTCCAGTGCTGTGCTGAGTGCTACCTGTGGAGTACTGCTGCTCTGCACAGATTTATGGGTGATGATGCGAAGCCTCGCTGCTGGCTGAAGCTCCTGCTTTTGAGGAGCTGTAGGCTGCTCTCATCTCTCTGCAGAGATTTATGTTGCTGGGAAGTTGTTTCGGATCTGTTGTGCCATATGCGGGTGACTTAGCTTGGAAAAGGTCTGTTTTTCTTTTTTACTTAAGCTTTTCTATATGCTTACTATTTGATATTTCAATTACTTCAGTTTCTGTGCTCCCTATGCTTGCCAGGTAGATGACATACCCCTGCACTTTGTCCCAAAAGAGGCCAAGGACTGTCAAGCAGGTATTCCAGTTGGAATGCTTTTTTCCTCCCTTAGGAAACAGGCTCGTTAGCAAAGCAGCGCTGTTACCACCGTGGTAGTGAAGAGCTGTATGTGCTCCCGGCTCTCTCTGGATTACAAAATGCAAGATGTGCGTCTCATGCTGCATCCAAACCCAGCTCCTGAGCTTGTCTCTCTGGTTCAGAGCTAGTAAGCAGATAAAATGAAGTGAAAATGAAAATAAATGCTTTCTTTGGCTCCAGTGTCTATAGACATAGAATATATATCTATGTAATAGTATATAATGCATCTGTCGGGTGTCTCTTCCTCTCAAAACTTCAAGAACAGCAGATGGATGTCCTAGTATCACTTTTTGGAAACAGCTCTATGCTTGTGGGGTTATCTGCTACCAAGTCACGTCAGCTGCAGCACCAGCTCTGTAAGGTCAGTCTACAGGGATGCACAGTCCAGACAGCCTTTATTTTCCCCTCTCTCTGAAATCTTTTGCAAAACTCACTGTTTCATCTTCTGGGCAAGAAGCTCTTTCCCGAGGCAGCTTTGTCAGGGTGTTTTACAGCTTAATGTCGAGTCCTTTGTGTACTTCCACATGAGAGTAGTAAAAGATAAATGTCCGAAGTGATTCTTAAGTACTGTGATATTCAGAGTTGAGCCAAATTTTCTACCCCAAAAATATCTCAGCATTCCTCTGAACAAGGTCAAGGTGAACTGTCCTGCACGATGTCCTGTTGGAGTTGTGTAGCTTGCTTGTATGCAGTATGTTTTAGTGGGCTTGAAGTACTTTGCAAGAAACCAAAAGCACGTGAACTCTCAGTAGAAACGTCTGTCTATTTGCATATTCACTGGCTTGCGTGCATGCAGATCTGTCAGCAGCCTCTGCTCCTTTTTGCTTGATCTTATCTCTCCATTCCATTTCAGAACTAAATTCCTGCAGTCTACTTCCCCTCGCTCCAGCCTTGGAGCATGCTTTGTGTGCAGAATGTCTTGAGGTGACAGAGGCACGTTTACTTTGTGGTGTCTGAGGTTACTGGAATTTAAAACTGGCACCAAAACATACGTTTTCAGAGAATAGTAAAATCCAGAGTCTTCATCAAAGCCAACCAATTCCTGGTGGTGTGTTTGCTGAAGCTGAACATGGCCTAGTGAGGAGGATATCTAAAAGAGTGTGAAGGTGCGAAAACCCAAATCCCATGAGTCTGAATAAGAGACTTCAAGTTTAGGCTATGATGCTCTAATAATTGACAGTGAAGACTGAAGAGAGGCAAAACAGCATTTAAATTGCTTTGCTTGATTCCTTGCCTGTCATAGAGAGGTGAAAGTTGTCATGTAATGTATAAAGCCGTAAAGCGCAGTGTAAGTTGTAATCTACAGCACCTGGTGTGAAATAGGATAGATGCAGAAACTTGACAAAATGTGAAGCCCTGCATATCTGAGCTGGGGAGTTAAGCCTTCCTTGATGGCAGGGAGCTGAAGTCTTCTCAAGTGGTGGCTGACAGTGTTTTAAAATACACCAAAAAGGGACTGCATGGCAGGTACTGCATCAGTCCACAAAGTATGTCCCAGTTCCTGTGCCAGTTGTTCCTTCCTTGCACATACTACAATATTCTTGCTTGTTGGCCACGAGCTTGACATTTTTGACTGAAGATTCAAGTTTTTATTAAAGAGTGCTCTCTGTTATTACAGTTTAACCCTCTTCTACTTCAACATGCGAGTTAACATTTGTCTGGTGATGGTGATTAACTTTCCATTCTGCGCATGTTTGTGGTTTGAGAGAGCCTGACTTGTAATTTAAAAACAAAATGGGTGGAAAAGCCTGGATTTTCTGTGCATAGGAGGATATACCTCTGCTTTATCTTCTAATGGTGACTGCTGCCTGTTGGGCATGTTCCTGCAGTTAATTTCTTGTTGCCTCAACAGCTTGGGCAGGTAAGCCAGAGACTGAACAGTGCGCCTTGTGTTCACTGGGGTGGGAGGAAGGCACTTTGAAGGCAAAGCTCTAGGTTTTGATCAGTGCAATATCCTATATTATATCTTCATATACATATATTTATCTTCATATAAAATCTGGGGGTAGATAGGACTGGAAGGAATGGCTTCAAGTTGTACCAGGGGAGATTCAGGCTGGACGTTAGGAAATACTGCTTTTCCAAAAGAGTGGTCAGATGCTGCAGTGGGCTGCCCAGGGAGGTGGTAGAGTCACTGATCCTGGACGTGTTGAAGAAACATTTGGATGTCGTGTTGAGGGACGTGGTTTAGTGAGAACTGTTGGTGATAGGTGGATGGTTGGACTGGATGATCCTGTAGGTCTTTTCCAACCTTGGTGATTCTGTGATTCTGCGATGCCATGTTGGCATTGAGAAAAGGTGTGCAGGTAATGCAGTACAGCTACATGCCATACTGCATAGGAAAACAGGGGAAGATTAAAAGAAGAAATGGTGAAGTAGCACCAGAAGTTGGATAGGGCTGAAATCAGTTTGTGGAAGATGGAGGATGTAGGAGACATGGTGCCTGTTCAGAAGGCTTCCACCTTCTCATCCACCTTTCTTACATCAGTGCAAAGCTGCCATGCAGCAAGATCTGGCACTGGGAAGAATGGGGTAATTAGATTCAGTGATGTGCCCACTCCTTGGAAGTGGAGGAGCAATTGCAATCAGAAGTGGCATCTTCCAGCTGTGCCCCAAATGCAGAAGGCTCCTGGGTTACTGCTTTGCAGTGGGAAGTGTGTTTTGCTTTTAGTATTTGCATGTAAGAAGAAATGAAATGGAAGAAATGTTTCACCACAAGAAAGAAGCAAGAAAACACAAAAACTTTGTTAATTCTAGCTTTTGTGGATGAGAACATGCTGCTGTTGGATGAGTTGAGCTGTAGCCAGCACGCAGAGTACAGCTACAAGCACTGTGCTGTTAGCTGGGCTACCTGGTTAACGATGTGCAGTGTGAGCTTGAGCAGCCTTCTTCAAGTTTCTGGTTGAACTTAATGCTAGTTCAAACTAGCATTACAATGTTTGTTCTTTAAAAAAAAAAAAATAAATTGATATTTTTTCAAGTTAATGAAGTAATTAACAGTGATTGATGACACATGTACTTAGCTATTTTCTGTTGGTAGACCAGATGGGTTAGGCACAGCTAGTGACCAGTAATTTTGATTTCTTGTCAGAAGGAACATGAAGTTCAGATGTGGGCTGTAACAGCTGAAGTAGAACAGTAAAGTTTGATGTTTTTCTCTCTGCTTTCCCCTACCTATATAAGAAAGCTTAAATAGACAATCTTAGGTAAAAAAGTTGTGATTTGTGCGCTTTCAGCAGTTGAGAAAACTAAGCTGGAGTGAAAATGCAGTTGGAAAGCTGAAGGTTTTCAGTGGTTTCCCAAAACTAGGTGCTTAAAGGTGCTGGCATTCTTCTTTGGCTGTATCGTGCTACTTGGAAAGAGGAAAGCTGTATGTGTATGCTTGTGCAAGCAGGTAAGAAATTGCATTTCGGACTTGTTTTGAAAGCTGCAGGAAAGTGGTGGCTGAGTCCACTTGGTTTGGTCAGCAGGGTAGAGAGAAAGCAGTGCTGCTGAATTGTTAGAATGTGTTGCAGTGGTGAGTTTTGAAACACTGCTGAAACTTGAACAGATGAAGGTGATGTTAATGTTGAAGGACTGTGTTTGGATCACAGGTATTGACAGGAAGCCGGTGCTCGTGGTGTGGTGCTTCAGCTGGACTTGTCTGCTGGTCAGAAAACCTGCCTGGCACTGAGGATGTTGTTGAGGAGGCTTTAAGACTAATACTCTTTTTTTTTTTGTCGTTTCTCAATCAAGTATTTTCCAAGAGTTCTGGCTTCTTGTGCTTCCGAATTATTGTAGCTGTTGAATTGTGTGCAGGGTGCTCTACAAAGGAGTGGAGAAATAAGACAAATGCTGTCCTCAGTACGCTGGTATTAATCCACCTTCTGTTAAGCGCTGTGCTGAGCTGTCTGACTTGAACTCCTTCTAGTGCAGGAATACTAGGCTGGAGGAGAAAAATGGAGTGAGGGAAGAACAAGGCTTCAGAAATGGCTGAGACAGAGTAGATTTTTATAGGTAGCTGCCCAATTTGTACCAACTCCTCTGAGGCTTCAGTGGCAGCTGGAGCAGGCTCTCGAGGCAGACTTTTATCCTTTCTCCCTCCCACGCGGATCCATCTGTGAGACTGCTTGTTCTTGCTGCTCTTGCTGAGAAACTGGATCGAGCTCAGAAGCATCCTGCTCTTTCAGACCCTCTGCCAGAGTCTTGCTAGTCAGGGAAGGTTCTGTAATCCTGCAAATTTACATATTCCCGGGTTTTACACACAGTCGGTTGTATTTCTCAAACTGTTGCTCTTCTGTGACCTGTGTTGGCTTAAAATGAGGTGGGGGAGGATCCAAGCCATTGCCCACTTTTACTTGGAGCTCCCACAGGCTGAACATGAGGTGATATTTACAGATTTGCTAGGGCTCCTGAAGATGATACATTCACAGACTTGGGTTACATGTCAGAGAATTTAGACCTGCCTGTGATGTACTTGATTATAGAACATCCCAAGTCGGAAGGGACCCACAAGGCTCACCCAGTCCAACCCCTGGCGTGCAAAAATTAGTGAGGAAGGCCTGTATAACTTGCAGGCTTCTGCTGGGGCCAACCTTAAATAGAGGCAGATACAAGCTAATTTAACTTTGAAATTCACTTCTACTGTAGTATCAGTGTCTCATGCTGTATTTTCCGTGTGCTCTGGTGCTTTGGAGTTAAATGGCTGAAGTGCAAGGGCTGCCACTGGAGATCCATTTGAGCAACTGTCTTGACTGAAGCTCAACTGAAAAAAGCTTTGGAAAATCAACCTTCCTTCAGAAGCCTGCGTGCCGTGGACATCTGTAATTGTGTGTTTCTTCTTACAAAAAGTAAAAGACTATGAAACTGTAGGAAATG
Organism: Centrocercus urophasianus; assembly: GCF_019232065.1. Lineage (NCBI taxonomy): Eukaryota > Metazoa > Chordata > Aves > Galliformes > Phasianidae > Centrocercus > Centrocercus urophasianus. The sequence continues at coordinate 885,777 of NW_024884756.1, forward strand.
TGTTGTTCTAATTATTTTTGAGAAGCTTTGTTAGAAATAATGTAACTACATACATATGCTTGCTGCTCTTGAATAGCTATGGATTGATTCAGTGAGGTCACAGTCAGTTAAGTCTGTCTTATTTGTTGCTGCTGTTCATTTCCTTTTGCACTGGGTGGTGATTTCGGTGCATGTGCAGCGCTGTTTGTATTGCAAGGCCTTGCTTGACAAGCCACTGTCTAAAAATAAGAGCAGGACTGCTCCAAAAGCAACTGCCAGGAACTGTCTAGCAGTGTATTATAGCCTTCCTTGAAGAAACTGCATTAATACGAGGTAGGTATCGGTTACTCTTGTAGTCTTAATGTACATATACTATAATTTAACACTTAGAGCAAATACAGTTGGATACTGAATCCCTTTCTTAGCGCCGTACCATACAGAACCTGTCACAGAGTTAAAATGTGTGGTGCACGCATGTAAGTAATAAATCCTCACAGCGTGCACTTGAATGTGGAAGTTGAAGGGAGAGGCGGAAACACAATATTTGTTCTACCCTTGGCTGTCATGTGAGAATAGCACTTGTAAGGGCTGGCATTGAAATGTCAACACTTGCTAAACAAACGTGGTGTTTTAATTCCTTGAAGTAGTGGGTAATGCTCTGTGTTTTTTAGCTGGTTAGTGCATTCAGTTGGTTGTGTTGGGCTTTTGATCTTACGGTAAGTACTTCTTGTTTTGCTGGTGTAGAAGTATAGAGGCAAGAAGCTGAGCACAGACGTGGCACACCACCATCCGGTTTGGTGACAGGCAGGCTCCTCTTGTACCTTTGGTGAGAAGCTATTTGTAATAGCTGAATTAGCTTAGGTTTTTCGTTTAGTTGTTAGTTAAATGGGTCTAAAACCCATGTTTCAGGTACTCAGACTGGTTTTCTGTTCTCCAAGTGGATGGCTGAGTGCCATGCAGGTACTTCCATCTGCCAGTTCACTCAGGTATTCTTAACTTAATGCATGTCTACCAACTTCTGCTGTGGAAACTAATTTAGAATTTAATGTGTAATCTTAGTGCAATGCAGACAGCTGTAAGGAGTAAGCATTTTGCAAGACGGACCTCCATCATGTCAGTGTGGGGCAAAGCAGAGCTGAGCGTGTGGCTTTTCTTGATGGTGGAAGAAAAACATGCATTGGTGCAAGAAACAAACATTTGTCACTTACATTCTAGGGAAAAGAAGTTGCACAAGTATGATCTCCTTTCAGCCTTTCCACTGGAGAGCCAGCTCTGGATAGCTGATGCAGTCTGCCAGAGGACAGTTCTCTGGAGCACCCCTTGAGAGACAGTGACTTGTGTCATGGTCTTCTGCAGAAGTACTTGCTGTTAGTCTGTTTGCTTTTGTAATTCGTGAGAACTTTCTCCTCGCACCCTGAGTCAGAGTTTCTCAGTACTGCTAAGAAGGGGCATGTAATGCTTTGCTGTAATTTTCCAGCTGGTATATACTGATACTTTCCTCTCTTAGGTGTCCCCGTGAAGTCTTCCCTAGAGAAAGAATAGAAATCCATTTTGTGGTGATTGGTGACTTCTATTAATCACGTTTCTGCATACTGTCATGGTAATGCCCCTCAGTGATCTCTGGGCTGAAGGCTTAAAGTCTACAGAGTGGAATTTATTCCACACCACTTTGCCCTTTGTTTTGTCACGCTTCTGGTTATACAGTGTGCTTGGGAATGGAAAGGGGAGTCCAGCTTTTCACAAAATATTTCTTATTTTGGAAGAACTGGGATACGAATTGATGTTCTACTTTTAGTTTCTATTACTGTCATGGTATGCTGACACGTATGTGTCAAGTGAGCACTGAGAGGGTGCTGTGTCTTGCAGTGCAGTCTGTTTATAAAAAAAATAAAAGCTATTATTCCTGCAGGACGTGCTTAGACAGAAACACAGTGTTCAAAGAATTAAAACACATTGAGAAGATGCCTCGTGTTGTTTGAGGCTTCCAAATATGTTTTTGGTGACAATTCTGTTCTGGATATTGTTGAAACTATAAGAAATAAAAGCTTGTGGAACTGGACGATGCTTTTGAATCCTGGTCTCTTGGGACAGCTTCAGTGAAGCTGTCTTCTGCTGGAGAAGAGTTGAAGTGGTGTCGCCAAAGGGTTGCACGAGTCCTGAGAACTACCACCACTATTTTTGTCATCTTGCAAAGTAGTGGCTCTGGAGGCACGGTCCCTAGAGAGAGGAGTCAGCCCAGGAGGCTGTTTCACACTGCCTCTGCTGTAAATAGATGTAAATCATTATTATTATTATTGTTTCGAACTGCTGTATGCCTGCTCTCTTCCTCGTCTCCTCCTTCCTTCATATACAGATCCTATATTGACAGTCTTTAAAAAAACAACCCCTGGACAGTGAAGGCAGCACTTTTTTTTTTTTTTTTTTAGGGTCTGCCTCATGAAATCCAGAAGCCTGTATGAAGGTCGTGTATTCTGCAGCACTGGATCGTTTGCAGGCTGCGTGTTATGAGCAGGAATCCAAGCAAGCATCAAGCTGTGGTTGTTGTCATCTCAAGCTGAGCATGTGGGGCTGAGCTTAAAACTATTTGCTTGTTTACAGAGCAAGAATTGTAAAACCTCAGTAGATTTTGAAGAAAATCTTGTTTTCTGCCTCACATTGCGTATGTAAACACAGATGAATTAATGCTTTTTTGATAGAAGGTGTTTCCATGGCTTTTTGGAGGCTCCAAGGTGCTGGAGTGCTGCTGCATGCTGAAGAAGCATGAGCAGGCAGAAGGCTTTTGCCTTGTATTCCTTCTGGTGCTGCCTTCTCTGAGATTACTTGCTTGTCCTCTCAAAAGGCAGAGCAGCACTCACTGGACTTCCAGAATGAACTTCAAAGCAGGATGGGCTGTGTAGCATGCATATGACTTGCAGCATGTTTAGATGCGTTGAGTCAGCAGACAGATTTCGTTTAACTGTGATTTTCAAGTGATCTTGTCAGCTTGCTGTAGTGTTGCTGTCTGAGGTTGCTGATGGGATGTGTCTGACAGGGGCTGCAGATGAAATGAGGTCACTGAGATATGGGTATCCTGCAGCAAAAGGACTTACTTGGCTTAAAACGATCCTGGTACTTAACCCTCAGGCCAAGATTCTGATCTTGGCTGAAATACCGTAGTGATTTAAACTCTGAAGAGTAGAGCTTTGCAGACACAATTCTATGGTAATCTTAATTATTGGTTACTGCACATCTGCAGGTTTGACTAGCATGGGCATATCTGAGATGGGCTGAGAAGAGGGAGATGAATATCTGCACCGTCAAAACATTTGTATGGTGGAACAGCAGGAGTCTTGTTAATTGTTTTTAACTAAACACCCACAAAAAAAAAAAAAAAAAAGCTTCCAGCAGCTGCAAAATGCAGGGAAATAATCTTGGAAAACAGTCAGATTTCTTGGACTTCCTGGTTCACATGCAGTCCTGCATCCTGATTGTGTTCAGATAGCCAGGGAGGGAGGGTGGGGGAAAACAGGTTGAGATGTGTATGGAAGGAGTGCAGCAGAGCGGAGTGGTGGAGTGCTGTCTGCATGGGTGTGCTTTTGGAGGTGGAGGATCTAAGCTGGTCATGCAGTTAGAAAGGAGGCAGGCAAGGAAGCACTGCTCAGGGTTAGAAGCACGGTTTTTACAGAGAACTGTTAAATGATTCTGTGTATGGGAGCCAAACGCCTTCTCTCTTGGCTGTTTCATACATGTTATTATTCCGGTGTATAGGTGGTTTGTTGGGAAATGTGATGAATTGATGCCTGCTGGTGAATTTGCTCTTGCTTTCTTTCTAGATATTAGAAGAAGTAGTTGGATCCTCGTGAAGGTGTTTTGTGCAGGTGCTTAATGGAAGGCCTGCCCGCTTGCTGCTGAGCACTGAGTGTGCGGTGCGTTGAGCTTGCTGGTATGAGATGAGTAAGATAAGAAGTGAAATTAACATCAGTGCCTTTCATCTAGGGAAGCTGTGTCATAAGGCATGCTGGTTTGTTGAGCCACCACAACAACTCGGAAGCCAGGGGCTCAAGCAGCTGCAACCCCCCGGTGTCATACCATATGGTGGCTGCAGATACAGAAGTTCCTGAGCAGTTGATGGCAAGAAGGTGACAGCAGAGGCAGGCATCAGCAGCTATCTGAGGGCTGTGACAAGGGTGCAGCTGAAGCAAAACCAGCCTTCGCTGGCTCTGCTGGAGCAGCCCTGCAGCTTTGGAGCCTGCGCTGCAGGAGCTGGGGCTGCGGGTGCCTGTCTGGCCAAAGCAGTGAGTTGTGAAGCTGCCGAGGATCGTGCTGCTGTAAACAAATACCCACTCATCCCCAGGTGGGCTGCCGAAGCAGCTCTTCCAGGTCTTGACCCAGTCCTTCCTGCGCCTGTGGGGCTTGGGAGAGAAAGCTTGTGAGCAGTGTGGGCTGAATCCCTCCTTCTTAGAGAATCACAGACTGGTTTGGGTTGGAAGGCACAGTTAAGGTCGTTCAGTTTCAACCCCCTGCTATAGGCAGGGACGCCTCCCACTAGAGCAGGTTGCTCAAAGCCCCATCCAGCCTGGCTTTGAACAGCCTCAGGTGTTATAGCCAAGGTGGAGGTTGCCCTTGTCTTGGAAGGCAGTGGCATAGAAATAAAATAAGCCCTGTGTTTGTTTATTCTTTTTTTGTGTGTATTTTTTTTCTTTCCTTCTATGAGAGAACCTTCTTGGAAAAGCCATGTAGGCTTCAAAACGTCTGATGCATAGGAGTGGGCAACCTTTTGCTTCTCCACTTTTGAGAAATGCTTTGTAAGGTGGTGGTGAAATGGCAAAGTTATGGAAGAACTGTCATAGGTAGGACCCCAAAAACAACTCTTGGCTGCTGTAGGAACCTCTCATTGGACTGCATTGAGATCAGTTCAACTGGTAACTGAAAACAAGAAGCTAGTGTGAGATAAGTCATGAAACGGCTGCTGTGCCTGTCCTGGGGAGGGCTGTTGTGCTTGTAATTTAGTCACTCCTGGTAAGAAGTGTAGGAATTCTTTAAAGGTAGCAACAAATGTATAGGTGAACTAAATTTGAGTGTGGTTCTTCTATTGTTCTTGCTCTCCCCTGGCAGTAGTAGCCCCAAACATGCAGAAGTTTAATGTTGAGGATCTCTTTTATGCGTGACTGAATTTAGGTAGACCTTTGGGGGAAGGATTGGGTACAGGTGTAAACCAGAGGTGCTTATATGGATTTGCTGCTGCTGTGTCAGT